>NW_026525470.1:25000-62500 GCF_943737925.1 Anopheles nili | reverse complement strand
GGTTACCAGTGGGTTAGCCATGTTGTAACGGGCTAAGAGGCCTGTTAAGCCAGAGTGTACGGAGTTCAGATGGCCAGGTGCGCACGCAGGCATCGAGGTTTTGATGGTTTGCGCAGAGTTGTAGCACGGCAGAGAGCGCGCCGGAGCAGTTTCAGTCCAATCGGACGATGCGCGGGTGTTTTACAGAACATTGAAAGTTGTATGGAAGAAAACCCCTGGAAGTATGCAATATATGGGAAAACACGAAATACTCTCGGATGGAGGTGTCTGAGAAGTTTGGCGTATATGGACGAAAGTTAGCCACGGTGGTGTTCTAACATCGGTACCTGGGACGCAAAACCGTCGGACACATGGTTTCGAGGCAATGTGCGAAAAACGGGCCAAAATGGTGCACGAACAAAGGGGCACGCGCTATATCTGGCAGAAGGAGAACTCTGCGAGGTGTTGTGTGTATGGACGAAAAGTAGGCATTACGGAGTTGAGCAAACGCGCCGAAGACCGCAAAACGATATCTCCAACCGGCTGGTCGGTAGAGCGATTCCCAACACCCCATAGACACCGCAATGGGTGAAAATCGGCTAAGTCCCAATATGTACCTTCAGAGGGGCATATCCCGAAAACTACTCGTCAGATCGGGGCCAAATTCACAGAGAAGACACATTTCGAGGAGTTGTTTCGGATGAGCGATAGTGGTTTTTGGGTGAAAATGTACCCCTGAACCTTGTACAGAGAGGACCCCTTCCGTAGAGCAAAATCCTGAAGGTCGGGGTCGCGCAAGGGTCGACATGGGTCGAGGTGGACTATCATGCGAAACCACTTTTTTCGGTCCCTACGGTGCCCCTAGATGATGAAAAGTACAATCCGAGGTTGATTACGAACACTTTTGTGCACCCCCTTCCGTAGAGCAAAATCCTGAAGGTCGGGGTTGCGCACAAGTCGACCCCCTTCCGTAGAGCAAAATCCTGAAGGTCGGGGTCGCGCAAGGGTCGACATGGGTCGAGGTGGACTATCATGCGAAACCACTTTTTTCGGTCCCTACGGTGCCCCTAGATGATGAAAAGTACAATCCGAGGTTGATTACGAACACTTTTGTGCACCCCCTTCCGTAGAGCAAAATCCTGAAGGTCGGGGTTGAGCACAAGTAGACCCCCTTCCGTAGAGCAAAATTCTGAAGGTCGGGGTCGCGCAAGGGTCGACATGGGTCGAGGTGGACTATCATGCGAAACCACTTTTTTCGGTCCCTACGGTGCCCCTAGATGATGAAAAGTACAATCCGAGGTTGATTACGAACACTTTTGTGCACCCCCTTCCGTAGAGCAAAATCCTGAAGGTCGGGGTCGCACAAGTGTGCACCCCCTTCCGTAGAGCAAAATCCTGAAGGTCGGGGTCGCGCAAGGGTAGACCCCTTCCGTAGAGCAAAATCCTGAAGGTCGGGGTCGCGCAAGGGTCGACATGGGTCGAGGTGGACTATCATGCGAAACCACTTTTTTCGGTCCCTACGATGCCCGTAGATGATGAAAAGTACAATCCGAGGTTGATTACGAACACTTTTGTGCACCCCCTTCCGTAGAGCAAAATCCTGAAGGTCGGGGTCGCGCAAGGGTAGACCCCTTCCGTAGAGCAAAATCCTGAAGGTCGGGGTCGCGCAAGGGTCGACATGGGTCGAGGTGGACTATCATGCGAAACCACTTTTTTCGGTCCCTACGGTGCCCCTAGATGATGAAAAGTACAATCCGAGGTTGATTACGAACACTTTTGTGCACCCCCTTCCGTAGAGCAAAATCCTGAAGGTCGGGGTTGCGCACAAGTAGACCCCCTTCCGTAGAGCAAAATCCTGAAGGTCGGGGTCGCGCAAGGGTCGACATGGGTCGAGGTGGACTATCATGCGAAACCACTTTTTTCGGTCCCTACGGTGCCCCTAGATGATGAAAAGTACAATCCGAGGTTGATTACGAACACTTTTGTGCACCCCCTTCCGTAGAGCAAAATCCTGAAGGTCGGGGTTGCGCACAAGTCGACCCCCTTCCGTAGAGCAAAATCCTGAAGGTCGGGGTCGCGCAAGGGTCGACATGGGTCGAGGTGGACTATCATGCGAAACCACTTTTTTCGGTCCCTACGGTGCCCCTAGATGATGAAAAGTACAATCCGAGGTTGATTACGAACACTTTTGTGCACCCCCTTCCGTAGAGCAAAATCCTGAAGGTCGGGGTCGCGCAAGGGTCGACATGGGTCGAGGTGGACTATCATGCGAAACCACTTTTTTCGGTCCCTACGGTGCCCCTAGATGATGAAAAGTACAATCCGAGGTTGATTACGAACACTTTTGTGCACCCCCTTCCGTAGAGCAAAATCCTGAAGGTCGGGGTCGCGCAAGGGTAGACCCCTTCCGTAGAGCAAAATCCTGAAGGTCGGGGTCGCGCAAGGGTCGACATGGGTCGAGGTGGACTATCAGGCGAAACCACTTTTTTCGGTCCCTACGGTGCCCCTAGATGATGAAAAGTACAATCCGAGGTTGATTAGGAACACTTTTGTGCACCCCCTTCCGTAGAGCAAAATCCTGAAGGTTGGGGTTGCGCACAAGTAGACCCCCTTCCGTAGAGCAAAATCCTGAAGGTCGGGGTCGCGCAAGGGTCGACATGGGTCGAGGTGGACTATCATGCGAAACCACTTTTTTCGGTCCCTACGGTGCCCCTAGATGATGAAAAGTACAATCCGAGGTTGATTACGAACACTTTTGTGCACCCCCTTCCGTAGAGCAAAATCCTGAAGGTCGGGGTCGCACAAGTGTGCACCCCCTTCCGTAGAGCAAAATCCTGAAGGTCGGGGTCGCGCAAGGGTCGACATGGGTCGAGGTGGACTATCATGCGAAACCACTTTTTTCGGTCCCTACGGTGCCCCTAGATGATGAAAAGTACAATCCGAGGTTGATTACGAACACTTTTGTGCACCCCCTTCCGTAGAGCAAAATCCTGAAGGTCGGGGTTGCGCACAAGTCGACCCCCTTCCGTAGAGCAAAATCCTGAAGGTCGGGGTCGCGCAAGGGTCGACATGGGTCGAGGTGGACTATCATGCGAAACCACTTTTTTCGGTCCCTACGGTGCCCCTAGATGATGAAAAGTACAATCCGAGGTTGATTACGAACACTTTTGTGCACCCCCTTCCGTAGAGCAAAATCCTGAAGGTCGGGGTTGCGCACAAGTAGACCCCCTTCCGTAGAGCAAAATCCTGAAGGTCGGGGTCGCGCAAGGGTCGACATGGGTCGAGGTGGACTATCATGCGAAACCACTTTTTTCGGTCCCTACGGTGCCCCTAGATGATGAAAAGTACAATCCGAGGTTGATTACGAACACTTTTGTGCACCCCCTTCCGTAGAGCAAAATCCTGAAGGTCGGGGTCGCACAAGTGTGCACCCCCTTCCGTAGAGCAAAATCCTGAAGGTCGGGGTCGCGCAAGGGTCGACATGGGTCGAGGTGGACTATCATGCGAAACCACTTTTTTCGGTCCCTACGGTGCCCCTAGATGATGAAAAGTACAATCCGAGGTTGATTACGAACACTTTTGTGCACCCCCTTCCGTAGAGCAAAATCCTGAAGGTCGGGGTTGCGCACAAGTAGACCCCCTTCCGTAGAGCAAAATCCTGAAGGTCGGGGTCGCGCAAGGGTCGACATGGGTCGAGGTGGACTATCATGCGAAACCACTTTTTTCGGTCCCTACGGTGCCCCTAGATGATGAAAAGTACAATCCGAGGTTGATTACGAACACTTTTGTGCACCCCCTTCCGTAGAGCAAAATCCTGAAGGTCGGTGTTGCGCACAAGTCGACCCCCTTCCGTAGAGCAAAATCCTGAAGGTCGGGGTTGCGCACAAGTCGACCCCCTTCCGTAGAGCAAAATCCTGAAGGTCGGGGTCGCACAAGTGTGCACCCCCTTCCGTAGAGCAAAATCCTGAAGGTCGGGGTCGCGCAAGGGTCGACATGGGTCGAGGTGGACTATCATGCGAAACCACTTTTTTCGGTCCCTACGGTGCCCCTAGATGATGAAAAGTACAATCCGAGGTTGATTACGAACACTTTTGTGCACCCCCTTCCGTAGAGCAAAATCCTGAAGGTCGGGGTCGCGCAAGGGTCGACATGGGTCGAGGTGGACTATCATGCGAAACCACTTTTTTCGGTCCCTACGGTGCCCCTAGATGATGAAAAGTACAATCCGAGGTTGATTACGAACACTTTTGTGCACCCCCTTCCGTAGAGCAAAATCCTGAAGGTCGGGGTCGCACAAGTGTGCACCCCCTTCCGTAGAGCAAAATCCTGAAGGTCGGGGTCGCGCAAGGGTCGACATGGGTCGAGGTGGACTATCATGCGAAACCACTTTTTTCGGTCCCTACGGTGCCCCTATATGATGAAAAGTACAATCCGAGGTTGATTACGAACACTTTTGTGCACCCCCTTCCGTAGAGCAGAATCCTGAAGGTCGGGGTTGCGCACAAGTAGACCCCCTTCCGTAGAGCAAAATCCTGAAGGTCGGGGTCGCGCAAGGGTCGACATGGGTCGAGGTGGACTATCATGCGAAACCACTTTTTTCGGTCCCTACGGTGCCCCTAGATGATGAAAAGTACAATCCGAGGTTGATTACGAACACTTTTGTGCACCCCCTTCCGTAGAGCAAAATCCTGAAGGTCGGGGTCGCGCAAGGGTCGACATGGGTCGAGGTGGACTATCATGCGAAACCACTTTTTTCGGTCCCTACGGTGCCCCTAGATGATGAAAAGTACAATCCGAGGTTGATTACGAACACTTTTGTGCACCCCCTTCCGTAGAGCAAAATCCTGAAGGTCGGGGTTGCGCACAAGTCGACCCCCTTCCGTAGAGCAAAATCCTGAAGGTCGGGGTCGCGCAAGGGTCGACATGGGTCGAGGTGGACTATCATGCGAAACCACTTTTTTCGGTCCCTACGGTGCCCCTAGATGATGAAAAGTACAATCCGAAGTTGATTACGAACACTTTTGTGCACCCCCTTCCGTAGAGCAAAATCCTGAAGGTCGGGGTCGCGCAAGGGTCGACATGGGTCGAGGTGGACTATCATGCGAAACCACTTTTTTCGGTCCCTACGGTGCCCCTAGATGATGAAAAGTACAATCCGAGGTTGATTACGAACACTTTTGTGCACCCCCTTCCGTAGAGCAAAATCCTGAAGGTCGGGGTTGCGCACAAGTAGACCCCCTTCCGTAGAGCAAAATCCTGAAGGTCGGGGTCGCGCAAGGGTCGACATGGGTCGAGGTGGACTATCATGCGAAACCACTTTTTTCGGTCCCTACGGTGCCCCTAGATGATGAAAAGTACAATCCGAGGTTGATTACGAACACTTTTGTGCACCCCCTTCCGTAGAGCAAAATCCTGAAGGTCGGGGTTGCGCACAAGTAGACCCCCTTCCGTAGAGCAAAATCCTGAAGGTCGGGGTCGCGCAAGGGTCGACATGGGTCGAGGTGGACTATCATGCGAAACCACTTTTTTCGGTCCCTACGGTGCCCCTAGATGATGAAAAGTACAATCCGAGGTTGATTACGAACACTTTTGTGCACCCCCTTCCGTAGAGCAAAATCCTGAAGGTCGGGGTTGCGCACAAGTAGACCCCCTTCCGTAGAGCAAAATCCTGAAGGTCGGGGTCGCGCAAGGGTCGACATGGGTCGAGGTGGACTATCATGCGAAACCACTTTTTTCGGTCCCTACGGTGCCCCTAGATGATGAAAAGTACAATCCGAGGTTTATTACGAACACTTTTGTGCACCCCCTTCCGTAGAGCAAAATCCTGAAGGTCGGGGTTGCGCACAAGTCGACCCCCTTCCGTAGAGCAAAATCCTGAAGGTCGGGGTCGCGCAAGGGTCGACATGGGTCGAGGTGGACTATCATGCGAAACCACTTTTTTCGGTCCCTACGGTGCCCCTAGATGATGAAAAGTACAATCCGAGGTTGATTACGAACACTTTTGTGCACCCCCTTCCGTAGAGCAAAATCCTGAAGGTCGGGGTTGCGCACAAGTAGACCCCCTTCCGTAGAGCAAAATCCTGAAGGTCGGGGTCGCGCAAGGGTCGACATGGGTCGAGGTGGACTATCATGCGAAACCACTTTTTTCGGTCCCTACGGTGCCCCTAGATGATGAAAAGTACAATCCGAGGTTGATTACGAACACTTTTGTGCACCCCCTTCCGTAGAGCAAAATCCTGAAGGTCGGGGTTGCGCACAAGTAGACCCCCTTCCGTAGAGCAAAATCCTGAAGGTCGGGGTCGCGCAAGGGTCGACATGGGTCGAGGTGGACTATCATGCGAAACCACTTTTTTCGGTCCCTACGGTGCCCCTAGATGATGAAAAGTACAATCCGAGGTTGATTACGAACACTTTTGTGCACCCCCTTCCGTAGAGCAAAATCCTGAAGGTCGGGGTCGCGCAAGGGTCGACATGGGTCGAGGTGGACTATCATGCGAAACCACTTTTTTCGGTCCCTACGGTGCCCCTAGATGATGAAAAGTACAATCCGAGGTTGATTACGAACACTTTTGTGCACCCCCTTCCGTAGAGCAAAATCCTGAAGGTCGGGGTCGCGCAAGGGTCGACATGGGTCGAGGTGGACTATCATGCGAAACCACTTTTTTCGGTCCCTACGGTGCCCCTAGATGATGAAAAGTACAATCCGAGGTTGATTACGAACACTTTTGTGCACCCCCTTCCGTAGAGCAAAATCCTGAAGGTCGGGGTTGCGCACAAGTAGACCCCCTTCCGTAGAGCAAAATCCTGAAGGTCGGGGTCGCGCAAGGGTCGACATGGGTCGAGGTGGACTATCATGCGAAACCACTTTTTTCGGTCCCTACGGTGCCCCTAGATGATGAAAAGTACAATCCGAGGTTGATTACGAACACTTTTGTGCACCCCCTTCCGTAGAGCAAAATCCTGAAGGTCGGGGTCGCACAAGTGTGCACCCCCTTCCGTAGAGCAAAATCCTGAAGGTCGGGGTCGCGCAAGGGTCGACATGGGTCGAGGTGGACTATCATGCGAAACCACTTTTTTCGGTCCCTACGGTGCCCCTAGATGATGAAAAGTACAATCCGAGGTTGATTACGAACACTTTTGTGCACCCCCTTCCGTAGAGCAAAATCCTGAAGGTCGGGGTTGCGCACAAGTAGACCCCCTTCCGTAGAGCAAAATCCTGAAGGTCGGGGTCGCGCAAGGGTCGACATGGGTCGAGGTGGACTATCATGCGAAACCACTTTTTTCGGTCCCTACGGTGCCCCTAGATGATGAAAAGTACAATCCGAGGTTGATTACGAACACTTTTGTGCACCCCCTTCCGTAGAGCAAAATCCTGAAGGTCGGGGTCGCGCAAGGGTCGACATGGGTCGAGGTGGACTATCATGCGAAACCACTTTTTTCGGTCCCTACGGTGCCCCTAGATGATGAAAAGTACAATCCGAGGTTGATTACGAACACTTTTGTGCACCCCCTTCCGTAGAGCAAAATCCTGAAGGTCGGGGTCGCGCAAGGGTCGACATGGGTCGAGGTGGACTATCATGCGAAACCACTTTTTTCGGTCCCTACGGTGCCCCTAGATGATGAAAAGTACAATCCGAGGTTGATTACGAACACTTTTGTGCACCCCCTTCCGTAGAGCAAAATCCTGAAGGTCGGGGTTGCGCACAAGTAGACCCCCTTCCGTAGAGCAAAATCCTGAAGGTCGGGGTCGCGCAAGGGTCGACATGGGTCGAGGTGGACTATCATGCGAAACCACTTTTTTCGGTCCCTACGGTGCCCCTAGATGATGAAAAGTACAATCCGAGGTTGATTACGAACACTTTTGTGCACCCCCTTCCGTAGAGCAAAATCCTGAAGGTCGGGGTCGCGCAAGGGTCGACATGGGTCGAGGTGGACTATCATGCGAAACCACTTTTTTCGGTCCCTACGGTGCCCCTAGATGATGAAAAGTACAATCCGAGGTTGATTACGAACACTTTTGTGCACCCCCTTCCGTAGAGCAAAATCCTGAAGGTCGGGGTCGAGCAAGGGTAGACCCCTTCCGTAGAGCAAAATCCTGAAGGTCGGGGTCGCGCAAGGGTCGACATGGGTCGAGGTGGACTATCATGCGAAACCACTTTTTTCGGTCCCTACGGTGCCCCTAGATGATGAAAAGTACAATCCGAGGTTGATTACGAACACTTTTGTGCACCCCCTTCCGTAGAGCAAAATCCTGAAGGTCGGGGTCGCACAAGTGTGCACCCCCTTCCGTAGAGCAAAATCCTGAAGGTCGGGGTCGCGCAAGGGTCGACATGGGTCGAGGTGGACTATCATGCGAAACCACTTTTTTCGGTCCCTACGGTGCCCCTAGATGATGAAAAGTACAATCCGAGGTTGATTACGAACACTTTTGTGCACCCCCTTCCGTAGAGCAAAATCCTGAAGGTCGGGGTCGCACAAGTGTGCACCCCCTTCCGTAGAGCAAAATCCTGAAGGTCGGGGTCGCGCAAGGGTCGACATGGGTCGAGGTGGACTATCATGCGAAACCACTTTTTTCGGTCCCTACGGTGCCCCTAGATGATGAAAAGTACAATCCGAGGTTGATTACGAACACTTTTGTGCACCCCCTTCCGTAGAGCAAAATCCTGAAGGTCGGGGTTGCGCACAAGTAGACCCCCTTCCGTAGAGCAAAATCCTGAAGGTCGGGGACGCGCAAGGGTCGACATGGGTCGAGGTGGACTATCATGCGAAACCACTTTTTTCGGTCCCTACGGTGCCCCTAGATGATGAAAAGTACAATCCGAGGTTGATTACGAACACTTTTGTGCACCCCCTTCCGTAGAGCAAAATCCTGAAGGTCGGGGTTGCGCACAAGTAGACCCCCTTCCGTAGAGCAAAATCCTGAAGGTCGGGGTCGCGCAAGGGTCGACATGGGTCGAGGTGGACTATCATGCGAAACCACTTTTTTCGGTCCCTACGGTGCCCCTAGATGATGAAAAGTACAATCCGAGGTTGATTACGAACACTTTTGTGCACCCCCTTCCGTAGAGCAAAATCCTGAAGGTCGGGGTTGCGCACAAGTAGACCCCCTTCCGTAGAGCAAAATCCTGAAGGTCGGGGTCGCGCAAGGGTCGACATGGGTCGAGGTGGACTATCATGCGAAACCACTTTTTTCGGTCCCTACGGTGCCCCTAGATGATGAAAAGTACAATCCGAGGTTGATTACGAACACTTTTGTGCACCCCCTTCCGTAGAGCAAAATCCTGAAGGTCGGGGTTGCGCACAAGTAGACCCCCTTCCGTAGAGCAAAATCCTGAAGGTCGGGGTCGCGCAAGGGTCGACATGGGTCGAGGTGGACTATCATGCGAAACCACTTTTTTCGGTCCCTACGGTGCCCCTAGATGATGAAAAGTACAATCCGAGGTTGATTACGAACACTTTTGTGCACCCCCTTCCGTAGAGCAAAATCCTGAAGGTCGGGGTTGCGCACAAGTAGACCCCCTTCCGTAGAGCAAAATCCTGAAGGTCGGGGTCGCGCAAGGGTCGACATGGGTCGAGGTGGACTATCATGCGAAACCACTTTTTTCGGTCCCTACGGTGCCCCTAGATGATGAAAAGTACAATCCGAGGTTGATTACGAACACTTTTGTGCACCCCCTTCCGTAGAGCAAAATCCTGAAGGTCGGGGTTGCGCACAAGTAGACCCCCTTCCGTAGAGCAAAATCCTGAAGGTCGGGGTCGCGCAAGGGTCGACATGGGTCGAGGTGGACTATCATGCGAAACCACTTTTTTCGGTCCCTACGGTGCCCCTAGATGATGAAAAGTACAATCCGAGGTTGATTACGAACACTTTTGTGCACCCCCTTCCGTAGAGCAAAATCCTGAAGGTCGGGGTCGCACAAATGTGCACCCCCTTCCGTAGAGCAAAATCCTGAAGGTCGGGGTCGCACAAATGTGCACCCCCTTCCGTAGAGCAAAATCCTGAAGGTCGGGGTTGCGCACAAGTAGACCCCCTTCCGTAGAGCAAAATCCTGAAGGTCGGGGTCGCGCAAGGGTCGACATGGGTCGAGGTGGACTATCATGCGAAACCACTTTTTTCGGTCCCTACGGTGCCCCTAGATGATGAAAAGTACAATCCGAGGTTGATTACGAACACTTTTGTGCACCCCCTTCCGTAGAGCAAAATCCTGAAGGTCGGGGTCGCGCAAGGGTCGACATGGGTCGAGGTGGACTATCATGCGAAACCACTTTTTTCGGTCCCTACGGTGCCCCTAGATGATGAAAAGTACAATCCGAGGTTGATTACGAACACTTTTGTGCACCCCCTTCCGTAGAGCAAAATCCTGAAGGTCGGGGTTGCGCACAAGTAGACCCCCTTCCGTAGAGCAAAATCCTGAAGGTCGGGGTCGCGCAAGGGTCGACATGGGTCGAGGTGGACTATCATGCGAAACCACTTTTTTCGGTCCCTACGGTGCCCCTAGATGATGAAAAGTACAATCCGAGGTTGATTACGAACACTTTTGTGCACCCCCTTCCGTAGAGCAAAATCCTGAAGGTCGGGGTCGCGCAAGGGTCGACATGGGTCGAGGTGGACTATCATGCGAAACCACTTTTTTCGGTCCCTACGGTGCCCCTAGATGATGAAAAGTACAATCCGAGGTTGATTACGAACACTTTTGTGCACCCCCTTCCGTAGAGCAAAATCCTGAAGGTCGGGGTTGCGCACAAGTAGACCCCCTTCCGTAGAGCAAAATCCTGAAGGTCGGGGTCGCGCAAGGGTCGACATGGGTCGAGGTGGACTATCATGCGAAACCACTTTTTTCGGTCCCTACGGTGCCCCTAGATGATGAAAAGTACAATCCGAGGTTGATTACGAACACTTTTGTGCACCCCCTTCCGTAGAGCAAAATCCTGAAGGTCGGGGTTGCGCACAAGTAGACCCCCTTCCGTAGAGCAAAATCCTGAAGGTCGGGGTCGCGCAAGGGTCGACATGGGTCGAGGTGGACTATCATGCGAAACCACTTTTTTCGGTCCCTACGGTGCCCCTAGATGATGAAAAGTACAATCCGAGGTTGATTACGAACACTTTTGTGCACCCCCTTCCGTAGAGCAAAATCCTGAAGGTCGGGGTCGCGCAAGGGTCGACATGGGTCGAGGTGGACTATCATGCGAAACCACTTTTTTCGGTCCCTACGGTGCCCCTAGATGATGAAAAGTACAATCCGAGGTTGATTACGAACACTTTTGTGCACCCCCTTCCGTAGAGCAAAATCCTGAAGGTCGGGGTTGCGCACAAGTAGACCCCCTTCCGTAGAGCAAAATCCTGAAGGTCGGGGTCGCGCAAGGGTCGACATGGGTCGAGGTGGACTATCATGCGAAACCACTTTTTTCGGTCCCTACGGTGCCCCTAGATGATGAAAAGTACAATCCGAGGTTGATTACGAACACTTTTGTGCACCCCCTTCCGTAGAGCAAAATCCTGAAGGTCGGGGTCGCGCAAGGGTCGACATGGGTCGAGGTGGACTATCATGCGAAACCACTTTTTTCGGTCCCTACGGTGCCCCTAGATGATGAAAAGTACAATCCGAGGTTGATTACGAACACTTTTGTGCACCCCCTTCCGTAGAGCAAAATCCTGAAGGTCGGGGTTGCGCACAAGTAGACCCCCTTCCGTAGAGCAAAATCCTGAAGGTCGGGGTCGCGCAAGGGTCGACATGGGTCGAGGTGGACTATCATGCGAAACCACTTTTTTCGGTCCCTACGGTGCCCCTAGATGATGAAAAGTACAATCCGAGGTTGATTACGAACACTTTTGTGCACCCCCTTCCGTAGAGCAAAATCCTGAAGGTCGGGGTCGCGCAAGGGTCGACATGGGTCGAGGTGGACTATCATGCGAAACCACTTTTTTCGGTCCCTACGGTGCCCCTAGATGATGAAAAGTACAATCCGAGGTTGATTACGAACACTTTTGTGCACCCCCTTCCGTAGAGCAAAATCCTGAAGGTCGGGGTCGCGCAAGGGTCGACATGGATCGAGGTGGACTATCATGCGAAACCACTTTTTTCGGTCCCTACGGTGCCCCTAGATGATGAAAAGTACAATCCGAGGTTGATTACGAACACTTTTGTGCACCCCCTTCCGTAGAGCAAAATCCTGAAGGTCGGGGTTGCGCACAAGTAGACCCCCTTCCGTAGAGCAAAATCCTGAAGGTCGGGGTTGCGCACAAGTAGACCCCCTTCCGTAGAGCAAAATCCTGAAGGTCGGGGTCGCGCAAGGGTCGACATGGGTCGAGGTGGACTATCATGCGAAACCACTTTTTTCGGTCCCTACGGTGCCCCTAGATGATGAAAAGTACAATCCGAGGTTGATTACGAACACTTTTGTGCACCCCCTTCCGTAGAGCAAAATCCTGAAGGTCGGGGTCGCGCAAGGGTCGACATGGATCGAGGTGGACTATCATGCGAAACCACTTTTTTCGGTCCCTACGGTGCCCCTAGATGATGAAAAGTACAATCCGAGGTTGATTACGAACACTTTTGTGCACCCCCTTCCGTAGAGCAAAATCCTGAAGGTCGGGGTTGCGCACAAGTAGACCCCCTTCCGTAGAGCAAAATCCTGAAGGTCGGGGTCGCGCAAGGGTCGACATGGGTCGAGGTGGACTATCATGCGAAACCACTTTTTTCGGTCCCTACGGTGCCCCTAGATGATGAAAAGTACAATCCGAGGTTGATTACGAACACTTTTGTGCACCCCCTTCCGTAGAGCAAAATCCTGAAGGTCGGGGTTGCGCACAAGTAGACCCCCTTCCGTAGAGCAAAATCCTGAAGGTCGGGGTCGCGCAAGGGTCGACATGGGTCGAGGTGGACTATCATGCGAAACCACTTTTTTCGGTCCCTACGGTGCCCCTAGATGATGAAAAGTACAATCCGAGGTTGATTACGAACACTTTTGTGCACCCCCTTCCGTAGAGCAAAATCCTGAAGGTCGGGGTCGCGCAAGGGTCGACATGGGTCGAGGTGGACTATCATGCGAAACCACTTTTTTCGGTCCCTACGGTGCCCCTAGATGATGAAAAGTACAATCCGAGGTTGATTACGAACACTTTTGTGCACCCCCTTCCGTAGAGCAAAATCCTGAAGGTCGGGGTTGCGCACAAGTAGACCCCCTTCCGTAGAGCAAAATCCTGAAGGTCGGGGTCGCGCAAGGGTCGACATGGGTCGAGGTGGACTATCATGCGAAACCACTTTTTTCGGTCCCTACGGTGCCCCTAGATGATGAAAAGTACAATCCGAGGTTGATTACGAACACTTTTGTGCACCCCCTTCCGTAGAGCAAAATCCTGAAGGTCGGGGTTGCGCACAACTCGACCCCCTTCCGTAGAGCAAAATCCTGAAGGTCGGGGTCGCGCAAGGGTCGACATGGGTCGAGGTGGACTATCATGCGAAACCACTTTTTTCGGTCCCTACGGTGCCCCTAGATGATGAAAAGTACAATCCGAGGTTGATTACGAACACTTTTGTGCACCCCCTTCCGTAGAGCAAAATCCTGAAGGTCGGGGTTGCGCACAAGTAGACCCCCTTCCGTAGAGCAAAATCCTGAAGGTCGGGGTCGCGCAAGGGTCGACATGGGTCGAGGTGGACTATCATGCGAAACCACTTTTTTCGGTCCCTACGGTGCCCCTAGATGATGAAAAGTACAATCCGAGGTTGATTACGAACACTTTTGTGCACCCCCTTCCGTAGAGCAAAATCCTGAAGGTCGGGGTTGCGCACAAGTAGACCCCCTTCCGTAGAGCAAAATCCTGAAGGTCGGGGTCGCGCAAGGGTCGACATGGGTCGAGGTGGACTATCATGCGAAACCACTTTTTTCGGTCCCTACGGTGCCCCTAGATGATGAAAAGTACAATCCGAGGTTGATTACGAACACTTTTGTGCACCCCCTTCCGTAGAGCAAAATCCTGAAGGTCGGGGTCGCACAAGTGTGCACCCCCTTCCGTAGAGCAAAATCCTGAAGGTCGGGGTCGCACAAGTGTGCACCCCCTTCCGTAGAGCAAAATCCTGAAGGTCGGGGTCGCGCAAGGGTCGACATGGGTCGAGGTGGACTATCATGCGAAACCACTTTTTTCGGTCCCTACGGTGCCCCTAGATGATGAAAAGTACAATCCGAGGTTGATTACGAACACTTTTGTGCACCCCCTTCCGTAGAGCAAAATCCTGAAGGTCGGGGTCGCGCACAAGTAGACCCCCTTCCGTAGAGCAAAATCCTGAAGGTCGGGGTTGCGCACAAGAAGACCCCCTTCCGTAGAGCAAAATCCTGAAGGTCGGGGTCGCGCAAGGGTCGACATGGGTCGAGGTGGACTATCATGCGAAACCACTTTTTTCGGTCCCTACGGTGCCCCTAGATGATGAAAAGTACAATCCGAGGTTGATTACGAACACTTTTGTGCACCCCCTTCCGTAGAGCAAAATCCTGAAGGTCGGGGTTGCGCACAAGTAGACCCCCTTCCGTAGAGCAAAATCCTGAAGGTCCGGGTCACGCAAGGGTCGACATGGGTCGAGGTGGACTATCATGCGAAACCACTTTTTTCGGTCCCTACGGTGCCCCTAGATGATGAAAAGTACAATCCGAGGTTGATTACGAACACTTTTGTGCACCCCCTTCCGTAGAGCAAAATCCTGAAGGTCGGGGTCGCGCACAAGTAGACCCCCTTCCGTAGAGCAAAATCCTGAAGGTCGGGGTTGCGCACAAGAAGACCCCCTTCCGTAGAGCAAAATCCTGAAGGTCGGGGTCGCGCAAGGGTCGACATGGGTCGAGGTGGACTATCATGCGAAACCACTTTTTTCGGTCCCTACGGTGCCCCTAGATGATGAAAAGTACAATCCGAGGTTGATTACGAACACTTTTGTGCACCCCCTTCCGTAGAGCAAAATCCTGAAGGTCGGGGTTGCGCACAAGTAGACCCCCTTCCGTAGAGCAAAATCCTGAAGGTCGGGGTCGCGCAAGGGTCGACATGGGTCGAGGTGGACTATCATGCGAAACCACTTTTTTCGGTCCCTACGGTGCCCCTAGATGATGAAAAGTACAATCCGAGGTTGATTACGAACACTTTTGTGCACCCCCTTCCGTAGAGCAAAATCCTGAAGGTCGGGGTTGCGCACAAGTCGACCCCCTTCCGTAGAGCAAAATCCTGAAGGTCGGGGTCGCGCAAGGGTCGACATGGGTCGAGGTGGACTATCATGCGAAACCACTTTTTTCGGTCCCTACGGTGCCCCTAGATGATGAAAAGTACAATCCGAGGTTGATTACGAACACTTTTGTGCACCCCCTTCCGTAGAGCAAAATCCTGAAGGTCGGGGTCGCACAAGTGTGCACCCCCTTCCGTAGAGCAAAATCCTGAAGGTCGGGGTCGCGCAAGGGTCGACATGGGTCGAGGTGGACTATCATGCGAAACCACTTTTTTCGGTCCCTACGGTGCCCCTAGATGATGAAAAGTACAATCCGAGGTTGATTACGAACACTTTTGTGCACCCCCTTCCGTAGAGCAAAATCCTGAAGGTCGGGGTCGCACAAGTGTGCACCCCCTTCCGTAGAGCAAAATCCTGAAGGTCGGGGTCGCGCACAAGTAGACCCCCTTCCGTAGAGCAAAATCCTGAAGGTCGGGGTCGCGCAAGGGTCGACATGGGTCGAGGTGGACTATCATGCGAAACCACTTTTTTCGGACCCTACGGTGCCCCTAGATGATGAAAAGTACAATCCGAGGTTGATTACGAACACTTTTGTGCACCCCCTTCCGTAGAGCAAAATCCTGAAGGTCCGGGTCGCACAAGTGTGCACCCCCTTCCGTAGAGCAAAATCCTGAAGGTCGGGGTCGCGCAAGGGTCGACATGGGTCGAGGTGGACTATCATGCGAAACCACTTTTTTCGGACCCTACGGTGCCCCTAGATGATGAAAAGTACAATCCGAGGTTGATTACGAACACTTTTGTGCACCCCCTTCCGTAGAGCAAAATCCTGAAGGTCGGGGTCGCGCACAAGTAGACCCCCTTCCGTAGAGCAAAATCCTGAAGGTCGGGGTTGCGCACAAGAAGACCCCCTTCCGTAGAGCAAAATCCTGAAGGTCGGGGTCGCGCAAGGGTCGACATGGGTCGAGGTGGACTATCATGCGAAACCACTTTTTTCGGTCCCTACGGTGCCCCTAGATGATGAAAAGTACAATCCGAGGTTGATTACGAACACTTTTGTGCACCCCCTTCCGTAGAGCAAAATCCTGAAGGTCGGGGTTGCGCACAAGTCGACCCCCTTCCGTAGAGCAAAATCCTGAAGGTCGGGGTCGCGCAAGGGTCGACATGGGTCGAGGTGGACTATCATGCGAAACCACTTTTTTCGGTCCCTACGGTGCCCCTAGATGATGAAAAGTACAATCCGAGGTTGATTACGAACACTTTTGTGCACCCCCTTCCGTAGAGCAAAATCCTGAAGGTCGGGGTCGCGCAAGGGTCGACATGGGTCGAGGTGGACTATCATGCGAAACCACTTTTTTCGGTCCCTACGGTGCCCCTAGATGATGAAAAGTACAATCCGAGGTTGATTACGAACACTTTTGTGCACCCCCTTCCGTAGAGCAAAATCCTGAAGGTCGGGGTTGCGCACAAGTAGACCCCCTTCCGTAGAGCAAAATCCTGAAGGTCGGGGTCGCGCAAGGGTCGACATGGGTCGAGGTGGACTATCATGCGAAACCACTTTTTTCGGTCCCTACGGTGCCCCTAGATGATGAAAAGTACAATCCGAGGTTGATTACGAACACTTTTGTGCACCCCCTTCCGTAGAGCAAAATCCTGAAGGTCGGGGTCGCACAAGTGTGCACCCCCTTCCGTAGAGCAAAATCCTGAAGGTCGGGGTCGCGCAAGGGTCGACATGGGTCGAGGTGGACTATCATGCGAAACCACTTTTTTCGGTCCCTACGGTGGCCCTAGATGATGAAAAGTACAATCCGAGGTTGATTACGAACACTTTTGTGCACCCCCTTCCGTAGAGCAAAATCCTGAAGGTCGGGGTTGCGCACAAGTAGACCCCCTTCCGTAGAGCAAAATCCTGAAGGTCGGGGTCGCGCAAGGGTCGACATGGGTCGAGGTGGACTATCATGCGAAACCACTTTTTTCGGTCCCTACGGTGCCCCTAGATGATGAAAAGTACAATCCGAGGTTGATTACGAACACTTTTGTGCACCCCCTTCCGTAGAGCAAAATCCTGAAGGTCGGGGTCGCGCAAGGGTCGACATGGGTCGAGGTGGACTATCATGCGAAACCACTTTTTTCGGTCCCTACGGTGCCCCTAGATGATGAAAAGTACAATCCGAGGTTGATTACGAACACTTTTGTGCACCCCCTTCCGTAGAGCAAAATCCTGAAGGTCGGGGTCGCGCAAGGGTCGACATGGGTCGAGGTGGACTATCATGCGAAACCACTTTTTTCGGTCCCTACGGTGCCCCTAGATGATGAAAAGTACAATCCGAGGTTGATTACGAACACTTTTGTGCACCCCCTTCCGTAGAGCAAAATCCTGAAGGTCGGGGTCGCGCAAGGGTCGACATGGGTCGAGGTGGACTATCATGCGAAACCACTTTTTTCGGTCCCTACGGTGCCCCTAGATGATGAAAAGTACAATCCGAGGTTGATTACGAACACTTTTGTGCACCCCCTTCCGTAGAGCAAAATCCTGAAGGTCGGGGTCGCGCAAGGGTCGACATGGGTCGAGGTGGACTATCATGCGAAACCACTTTTTTCGGTCCCTACGGTGGCCCTAGATGATGAAAAGTACAATCCGAGGTTGATTACGAACACTTTTGTGCACCCCCTTCCGTAGAGCAAAATCCTGAAGGTCGGGGTTGCGCACAAGTAGACCCCCTTCCGTAGAGCAAAATCCTGAAGGTCGGGGTCGCGCAAGGGTCGACATGGGTCGAGGTGGACTATCATGCGAAACCACTTTTTTCGGTCCCTACGGTGCCCCTAGATGATGAAAAGTACAATCCGAGGTTGATTACGAACACTTTTGTGCACCCCCTTCCGTAGAGCAAAATCCTGAAGGTCGGGGTTGCGCACAAGTAGACCCCCTTCCGTAGAGCAAAATCCTGAAGGTCGGGGTCGCGCAAGGGTCGACATGGGTCGAGGTGGACTATCATGCGAAACCACTTTTTTCGGTCCCTACGGTGCCCCTAGATGATGAAAAGTACAATCCGAGGTTGATTACGAACACTTTTGTGCACCCCCTTCCGTAGAGCAAAATCCTGAAGGTCGGGGTTGCGCACAAGTCGACCCCCTTCCGTAGAGCAAAATCCTGAAGGTCGGGGTCGCGCAAGGGTCGACATGGGTCGAGGTGGACTATCATGCGAAACCACTTTTTTCGGTCCCTACGGTGCCCCTAGATGATGAAAAGTACAATCCGAGGTTGATTACGAACACTTTTGTGCACCCCCTTCCGTAGAGCAAAATCCTGAAGGTCGGGGTCGCGCAAGGGTAGACCCCTTCCGTAGAGCAAAATCCTGAAGGTCGGGGTCGCGCAAGGGTCGACATGGGTCGAGGTGGACTATCATGCGAAACCACTTTTTTCGGTCCCTACGGTGCTCCTAGATGATGAAAAGTACAATCCGAGGTTGATTACGAACACTTTTGTGCACCCCCTTCCGTAGAGCAAAATCCTGAAGGTCGGGGTCGCGCAAGGGTCGACATGGGTCGAGGTGGACTATCATGCGAAACCACTTTTTTCGGTCCCTACGGTGCCCCTAGATGATGAAAAGTACAATCCGAGGTTGATTACGAACACTTTTGTGCACCCCCTTCAGTAGAGCAAAATCCTGAAGGTCGGGGTCGCGCAAGGGTCGACATGGGTCGAGGTGGACTATCATGCGAAACCACTTTTTTCGGTCCCTACGGTGCCCCTAGATGATGAAAAGTACAATCCGAGGTTGATTACGAACACTTTTGTGCACCCCCTTCCGTAGAGCAAAATCCTGAAGGTCGGGGTTGCGCACAAGTCGACCCCCTTCCGTAGAGCAAAATCCTGAAGGTCGGGGTCGCGCAAGGGTCGACATGGGTCGAGGTGGACTATCATGCGAAACCACTTTTTTCGGTCCCTACGGTGCCCCTAGATGATGAAAAGTACAATCCGAGGTTGATTACGAACACTTTTGTGCACCCCCTTCCGTAGAGCAAAATCCTGAAGGTCGGGGTCGCGCAAGGGTAGACCCCTTCCGTAGAGCAAAATCCTGAAGGTCGGGGTCGCGCAAGGGTCGACATGGGTCGAGGTGGACTATCATGCGAAACCACTTTTTTCGGTCCCTACGGTGCTCCTAGATGATGAAAAGTACAATCCGAGGTTGATTACGAACACTTTTGTGCACCCCCTTCCGTAGAGCAAAATCCTGAAGGTCGGGGTCGCGCAAGGGTCGACATGGGTCGAGGTGGACTATCATGCGAAACCACTTTTTTCGGTCCCTACGGTGCCCCTAGATGATGAAAAGTACAATCCGAGGTTGATTACGAACACTTTTGTGCACCCCCTTCCGTAGAGCAAAATCCTGAAGGTCGGGGTCGCGCAAGGGTCGACATGGGTCGAGGTGGACTATCATGCGAAACCACTTTTTTCGGTCCCTACGGTGCCCCTAGATGATGAAAAGTACAATCCGAGGTTGATTACGAACACTTTTGTGCACCCCCTTCCGTAGAGCAAAATCCTGAAGGTCGGGGTTGCGCACAAGTCGACCCCCTTCCGTAGAGCAAAATCCTGAAGGTCGGGGTCGCGCAAGGGTCGACATGGGTCGAGGTGGACTATCATGCGAAACCACTTTTTTCGGTCCCTACGGTGCCCCTAGATGATGAAAAGTACAATCCGAGGTTGATTACGAACACTTTTGTGCACCCCCTTCCGTAGAGCAAAATCCTGAAGGTCGGGGTCGCGCAAGGGTAGACCCCTTCCGTAGAGCAAAATCCTGAAGGTCGGGGTCGCGCAAGGGTCGACATGGGTCGAGGTGGACTATCATGCGAAACCACTTTTTTCGGTCCCTACGGTGCTCCTAGATGATGAAAAGTACAATCCGAGGTTGATTACGAACACTTTTGTGCACCCCCTTCCGTAGAGCAAAATCCTGAAGGTCGGGGTCGCGCAAGGGTCGACATGGGTCGAGGTGGACTATCATGCGAAACCACTTTTTTCGGTCCCTACGGTGCCCCTAGATGATGAAAAGTACAATCCGAGGTTGATTACGAACACTTTTGTGCACCCCCTTCCGTAGAGCAAAATCCTGAAGGTCGGGGTCGCGCAAGGGTCGACATGGGTCGAGGTGGACTATCATGCGAAACCACTTTTTTCGGTCCCTACGGTGCCCCTAGATGATGAAAAGTACAATCCGAGGTTGATTACGAACACTTTTGTGCACCCCCTTCCGTAGAGCAAAATCCTGAAGGTCGGGGTTGCGCACAAGTCGACCCCCTTCCGTAGAGCAAAATCCTGAAGGTCGGGGTCGCGCAAGGGTCGACATGGGTCGAGGTGGACTATCATGCGAAACCACTTTTTTCGGTCCCTACGGTGCCCCTAGATGATGAAAAGTACAATCCGAGGTTGATTACGAACACTTTTGTGCACCCCCTTCCGTAGAGCAAAATCCTGAAGGTCGGGGTCGCGCAAGGGTAGACCCCTTCCGTAGAGCAAAATCCTGAAGGTCGGGGTCGCGCAAGGGTCGACATGGGTCGAGGTGGACTATCATGCGAAACCACTTTTTTCGGTCCCTACGGTGCTCCTAGATGATGAAAAGTACAATCCGAGGTTGATTACGAACACTTTTGTGCACCCCCTTCCGTAGAGCAAAATCCTGAAGGTCGGGGTCGCGCAAGGGTCGACATGGGTCGAGGTGGACTATCATGCGAAACCACTTTTTTCGGTCCCTACGGTGCCCCTAGATGATGAAAAGTACAATCCGAGGTTGATTACGAACACTTTTGTGCACCCCCTTCCGTAGAGCAAAATCCTGAAGGTCGGGGTCGCGCAAGGGTCGACATGGGTCGAGGTGGACTATCATGCGAAACCACTTTTTTCGGTCCCTACGGTGCCCCTAGATGATGAAAAGTACAATCCGAGGTTGATTACGAACACTTTTGTGCACCCCCTTCCGTAGAGCAAAATCCTGAAGGTCGGGGTTGCGCACAAGTCGACCCCCTTCCGTAGAGCAAAATCCTGAAGGTCGGGGTCGCGCAAGGGTCGACATGGGTCGAGGTGGACTATCATGCGAAACCACTTTTTTCGGTCCCTACGGTGCCCCTAGATGATGAAAAGTACAATCCGAGGTTGATTACGAACACTTTTGTGCACCCCCTTCCGTAGAGCAAAATCCTGAAGGTCGGGGTCGCGCAAGGGTAGACCCCTTCCGTAGAGCAAAATCCTGAAGGTCGGGGTCGCGCAAGGGTCGACATGGGTCGAGGTGGACTATCATGCGAAACCACTTTTTTCGGTCCCTACGGTGCTCCTAGATGATGAAAAGTACAATCCGAGGTTGATTACGAACACTTTTGTGCACCCCCTTCCGTAGAGCAAAATCCTGAAGGTCGGGGTCGCGCAAGGGTCGACATGGGTCGAGGTGGACTATCATGCGAAACCACTTTTTTCGGTCCCTACGGTGCCCCTAGATGATGAAAAGTACAATCCGAGGTTGATTACGAACACTTTTGTGCACCCCCTTCCGTAGAGCAAAATCCTGAAGGTCGGGGTCGCGCAAGGGTCGACATGGGTCGAGGTGGACTATCATGCGAAACCACTTTTTTCGGTCCCTACGGTGCCCCTAGATGATGAAAAGTACAATCCGAGGTTGATTACGAACACTTTTGTGCACCCCCTTCCGTAGAGCAAAATCCTGAAGGTCGGGGTTGCGCACAAGTCGACCCCCTTCCGTAGAGCAAAATCCTGAAGGTCGGGGTCGCGCAAGGGTCGACATGGGTCGAGGTGGACTATCATGCGAAACCACTTTTTTCGGTCCCTACGGTGCCCCTAGATGATGAAAAGTACAATCCGAGGTTGATTACGAACACTTTTTTGCACCCCCTTCCGTAGAGCAAAATCCTGAAGGTCGGGGTCGCGCAAGGGTAGACCCCTTCCGTAGAGCAAAATCCTGAAGGTCGGGGTCGCGCAAGGGTCGACATGGGTCGAGGTGGACTATCATGCGAAACCACTTTTTTCGGTCCCTACGGTGCTCCTAGATGATGAAAAGTACAATCCGAGGTTGATTACGAACACTTTTGTGCACCCCCTTCCGTAGAGCAAAATCCTGAAGGTCGGGGTCGCGCAAGGGTCGACATGGGTCGAGGTGGACTATCATGCGAAACCACTTTTTTCGGTCCCTACGGTGCCCCTAGATGATGAAAAGTACAATCCGAGGTTGATTACGAACACTTTTGTGCACCCCCTTCCGTAGAGCAAAATCCTGAAGGTCGGGGTCGCGCAAGGGTCGACATGGGTCGAGGTGGACTATCATGCGAAACCACTTTTTTCGGTCCCTACGGTGCCCCTAGATGATGAAAAGTACAATCCGAGGTTGATTACGAACACTTTTGTGCACCCCCTTCCGTAGAGCAAAATCCTGAAGGTCGGGGTTGCGCACAAGTAGACCCCCTTCCGTAGAGCAAAATCCTGAAGGTCGGGGTCGCGCAAGGGTCGACATGGGTCGAGGTGGACTATCATGCGAAACCACTTTTTTCGGTCCCTACGGTGCCCCTAGATGATGAAAAGTACAATCCGAGGTTGATTACGAACACTTTTGTGCACCCCCTTCCGTAGAGCAAAATCCTGAAGGTCGGGGTTGCGCACAAGTAGACCCCCTTCCGTAGAGCAAAATCCTGAAGGTCGGGGTCGCGCAAGGGTCGACATGGGTCGAGGTGGACTATCATGCGAAACCACTTTTTTCGGTCCCTACGGTGCCCCTAGATGATGAAAAGTACAATCCGAGGTTGATTACGAACACTTTTGTGCACCCCCTTCCGTAGAGCAAAATCCTGAAGGTCGGGGTCGCGCAAGGGTCGACATGGGTCGAGGTGGACTATCATGCGAAACCACTTTTTTCGGTCCCTACGGTGCCCCTAGATGATGAAAAGTACAATCCGAGGTTGATTACGAACACTTTTGTGCACCCCCTTCCGTAGAGCAAAATCCTGAAGGTCGGGGTTGCGCACAAGTAGACCCCCTTCCGTAGAGCAAAATCCTGAAGGTCGGGGTCGCGCAAGGGTCGACATGGGTCGAGGTGGACTATCATGCGAAACCACTTTTTTCGGTCCCTACGGTGCCCCTAGATGATGAAAAGTACAATCCGAGGTTGATTACGAACACTTTTGTGCACCCCCTTCCGTAGAGCAAAATCCTGAAGGTCGGGGTCGCGCAAGGGTCGACATGGGTCGAGGTGGACTATCATGCGAAACCACTTTTTTCGGTCCCTACGGTGCCCCTAGATGATGAAAAGTACAATCCGAGGTTGATTACGAACACTTTTGTGCACCCCCTTCCGTAGAGCAAAATCCTGAAGGTCGGGGTTGCGCACAAGTAGACCCCCTTCCGTAGAGCAAAATCCTGAAGGTCGGGGTCGCGCAAGGGTCGACATGGGTCGAGGTGGACTATCATGCGAAACCACTTTTTTCGGTCCCTACGGTGCCCCTAGATGATGAAAAGTACAATCCGAGGTTGATTACGAACACTTTTGTGCACCCCCTTCCGTAGAGCAAAATCCTGAAGGTCGGGGTCGCGCAAGGGTCGACATGGGTCGAGGTGGACTATCATGCGAAACCACTTTTTTCGGTCCCTACGGTGCCCCTAGATGATGAAAAGTACAATCCGAGGTTGATTACGAACACTTTTGTGCACCCCCTTCCGTAGAGCAAAATCCTGAAGGTCGGGGTTGCGCACAAGTAGACCCCCTTCCGTAGAGCAAAATCCTGAAGGTCGGGGTCGCGCAAGGGTCGACATGGGTCGAGGTGGACTATCATGCGAAACCACTTTTTTCGGTCCCTACGGTGCCCCTAGATGATGAAAAGTACAATCCGAGGTTGATTACGAACACTTTTGTGCACCCCCTTCCGTAGAGCAAAATCCTGAAGGTCGGGGTCGCGCAAGGGTCGACATGGGTCGAGGTGGACTATCATGCGAAACCACTTTTTTCGGTCCCTACGGTGCCCCTAGATGATGAAAAGTACAATCCGAGGTTGATTACGAACACTTTTGTGCACCCCCTTCCGTAGAGCAAAATCCTGAAGGTCGGGGTTGCGCACAAGTAGACCCCCTTCCGTAGAGCAAAATCCTGAAGGTCGGGGTCGCGCAAGGGTCGACATGGGTCGAGGTGGACTATCATGCGAAACCACTTTTTTCGGTCCCTACGGTGCCCCTAGATGATGAAAAGTACAATCCGAGGTTGATTACGAACACTTTTGTGCACCCCCTTCCGTAGAGCAAAATCCTGAAGGTCGGGGTCGCGCAAGGGTCGACATGGATCGAGGTGGACTATCATGCGAAACCACTTTTTTCGGTCCCTACGGTGCCCCTAGATGATGAAAAGTACAATCCGAGGTTGATTACGAACACTTTTGTGCACCCCCTTCCGTAGAGCAAAATCCTGAAGGTCGGGGTTGCGCACAAGTAGACCCCCTTCCGTAGAGCAAAATCCTGAAGGTCGGGGTCGCGCAAGGGTCGACATGGGTCGAGGTGGACTATCATGCGAAACCACTTTTTTCGGTCCCTACGGTGCCCCTAGATGATGAAAAGTACAATCCGAGGTTGATTACGAACACTTTTGTGCACCCCCTTCCGTAGAGCAAAATCCTGAAGGTCGGGGTTGCGCACAAGTAGACCCCCTTCCGTAGAGCAAAATCCTGAAGGTCGGGGTCGCGCAAGGGTCGACATGGGTCGAGGTGGACTATCATGCGAAACCACTTTTTTCGGTCCCTACGGTGCCCCTAGATGATGAAAAGTACAATCCGAGGTTGATTACGAACACTTTTGTGCACCCCCTTCCGTAGAGCAAAATCCTGAAGGTCGGGGTCGCGCAAGGGTCGACATGGGTCGAGGTGGACTATCATGCGAAACCACTTTTTTCGGTCCCTACGGTGCCCCTAGATGATGAAAAGTACAATCCGAGGTTGATTACGAACACTTTTGTGCACCCCCTTCCGTAGAGCAAAATCCTGAAGGTCGGGGTTGCGCACAAGTCGACCCCCTTCCGTAGAGCAAAATCCTGAAGGTCGGGGTCGCGCAAGGGTCGACATGGGTCGAGGTGGACTATCATGCGAAACCATTTTTTTCGGTCCCTACGGTGCCCCTAGATGATGAAAAGTACAATCCGAGGTTGATTACGAACACTTTTGTGCACCCCCTTCCGTAGAGCAAAATCCTGAAGGTCGGGGTTGCGCACAAGTAGACCCCCTTCCGTAGAGCAAAATCCTGGAGGTCGGGGTCGCGCAAGGGTCGACATGGGTCGAGGTGGACTATCATGCGAAACCACTTTTTTCGGTCCCTACGGTGCCCCTAGATGATGAAAAGTACAATCCGAGGTTGATTACGAACACTTTTGTGCACCCCCTTCCGTAGAGCAAAATCCTGAAGGTCGGGGTTGCGCACAAGTAGACCCCCTTCCGTAGAGCAAAATCCTGATGGTCGGGGTCGCGCAAGGGTCGACATGGGTCGAGGTGGACTATCATGCGAAACCACTTTTTTCGGTCCCTACGGTGCCCCTAGATGATGAAAAGTACAATCCGAGGTTGATTACGAACACTTTTGTGCACCCCCTTCCGTAGAGCAAAATCCTGAAGGTCGGGGTTGCGCACAAGTCGACCCCCTTCCGTAGAGCAAAATCCTGAAGGTCGGGGTCGCGCAAGGGTCGACATGGGTCGAGGTGGACTATCATGCGAAACCACTTTTTTCGGTCCCTACGGTGCCCCTAGATGATGAAAAGTACAATCCGAGGTTGATTACGAACACTTTTGTGCACCCCCTTCCGTAGAGCAAAATCCTGAAGGTCGGGGTTGCGCACAAGTCGACCCCCTTCCGTAGAGCAAAATCCTGAAGGTCGGGGTCGCGCAAGGGTCGACATGGGTCGAGGTGGACTATCATGCGAAACCATTTTTTTCGGTCCCTACGGTGCCCCTAGATGATGAAAAGTACAATCCGAGGTTGATTACGAACACTTTTGTGCACCCCCTTCCGTAGAGCAAAATCCTGAAGGTCGGGGTTGCGCACAAGTCGACCCCAAAAACTCCCAGAAGGAGTCGTCGGATCGTTTCGCGATGTTCTAGCGAAATGTTCAGCTCGACGGAATGCAACTTTTACCTAAAGGGGTCCAAGACCGTCAGACGCTTAGGTACGGAGATACGGGCATGGGTCGGTTTTCCCCATACAAAATACCCCATGGAAAACTGCAAAACCCCAAAACAGGTCGAAGGAGTGGTCGGATCGTTTCGTGGTGTTCTAGTGAAATGTTCCATTCGATAGGGCGCAACTTTTTGCTAAAGGTGTCCAAGACCGTCAGACCCTTACTTACGGAGATATAAGACACGTGCGTGGTTGCTCGTGCCGAGCTTCAGAAATGTTGCTCCAGAGACTAAGTCCCAGAAAACCTTCGGACCCCAAAAACTCCCAGAAGGAGTCGTCGGATCGTTTCGCGATGTTCTAGTGAAATGTTCAGCTCGACGGAATGCAACTTTTACCTAAAGGGGTCCAAGACCGTCAGACGCTTAGGTACGGAGATACGGGCATGGGTCGGTTTTCCCCATACAAAATACCCCATGGAAAACTGCAAAACCCAAAAACAGGTCGAAGGAGTGGTCGGATCGTTTCGTGGTGTTCTAGTGAAATGTTCCATTCGATAGAGCGCAACTTTTTGCTAAAGGTGTCCAAGACCGTCAGACACTTACTTACGGAGATATAAGACACGTGCGTGGTTGCCCGTGCCGAGCTTCAGAAATGTTGCTCCAGAGACTAAGTCCCAGAAAACCTTCGGACCCCAAAAACTCCCAGAAGGAGTCGTCGGATCGTTTTGCGATGTTCTAGTGAAATTTTCAGCTCGACGGAATGCAACTTTTACCTAAAGGGGTCCAAGACCGTCAGACGCTTAGGTACGGAGATACGGGCATGGGTCGGTTTTCCCCATACAAAATACCCCATGGAAAACTGCAAAACCCAAAAACAGGTCGAAGGAGTGGTCGGATCGTTTCGTGGTGTTCTAGTGAAATGTTCCATTCGATAGAGCGCAACTTTTTGCTAAAGGTGTCCAAGACCGTCAGACACTTACTTACGGAGATATAAGACACGTGCGTGGTTGCCCGTGCCGAGCTTCAGAAATGTTGCTCCAGAGACTAAGTCCCAGAAAACCTTCGGACCCCAAAAACTCCCAGAAGGAGTCGTCGGATCGTTTTGCGATGTTCTAGTGAAATTTTCAGCTCGACGGAATGCAACTTTTACCTAAAGGGGTCCAAGACCGTCAGACGCTTAGGTACGGAGATACGGGCATGGGTCGGTTTTCCCCATACAAAATACCCCATGGAAAACTGCAAAACCCCAAAACAGGTCGAAGGAGTGGTCGGATCGTTTCGTGGTGTTCTAGTGAAATGTTCCATTCGATAGGGCGCAACTTTTTGCTAAAGGTGTCGAAGACCGTCAGACCCTTACTTACGGAGATATAAGACACGTGCGTGGTTGCTCGTGCCGAGCTTCAGAAATGTTGCTCCAGAGACTAAGTCCCAGAAAACCTTCGGACCCCAAAAACTCCCAGAAGGAGTCGTCGGATCGTTTCGCGATGTTCTAGTGAAATGTTCAGCTCGACGGAATGCAACTTTTACCTAAAGGGGTCCAAGACCGTCAGACGCTTAGGTACGGAGATACGGGCATGGGTCGGTTTTCCCCATACAAAATACCCCATGGAAAACTGCAAAACCCCAAAACAGGTCGAAGGAGTGGTCGGATCGTTTCGTGGTGTTCTAGTGAAATGTTCCATTCGATAGGGCGCAACTTTTTGCTAAAGGTGTCCAAGACCGTCAGACCCTTACTTACGGAGATATAAGACACGTGCGTGGTTGCTCGTGCCGAGCTTCAGAAATGTTGCTCCAGAGACTAAGTCCCAGAAAACCTTCGGACCCCAAAAACTCCCAGAAGGAGTCGTCGGATCGTTTCGCGATGTTCTAGTGAAATGTTCAGCTCGACGGAATGCAACTTTTACCTAAAGGGGTCCAAGACCGTCAGACGCTTAGGTACGGAGATACGGGCATGGGTCGGTTTTCCCCATACAAAATACCCCATGGAAAACTGCAAAACCCAAAAACAGGTCGAAGGAGTGGTCGGATCGTTTCGTGGTGTTCTAGTGAAATGTTCCATTCGATAGGGCGCAACTTTTTGCTAAAGGTGTCCAAGACCGTCAGACACTTACTTACGGAGATATAAGACACGTGCGTGGTTGCTCGTGCCGAGCTTCAGAAATGTTGCTCCAGAGACTAAGTCCCAGAAAACCTTCCGACCCCAAAAACTCCCAGAAGGAGTCGTCGGATCGTTTCGCGATGTTCTAGTGAAATGTTCAGCTCGACGGAATGCAACTTTTACCTAAAGGGGTCCAAGACCGTCAGACGCTTAGGTACGGAGATACGGGCATGGGTCGATTTTCCCCATACAAAATACCCCATGGAAAACTGCAAAACCCCAAAACAGGTCGAAGGAGTGGTCGGATCGTTTCGTGGTGTTCTAGTGAAATGTTCCATTGGATAGGGCGCAACTTTTTGCTAAAGGTGTCCAAGACCGTCAGACACTTACTTACGGAGATATAAGACACGTGCGTGGTTGCTCGTGCCGAGCTTCAGAAATGTTGCTCCAGAGACTAAGTCCCAGAAAACCTTCGGACCCCAAAAACTCCCAGAAGGAGTCGTCGGATCGTTTCGCGATGTTCTAGTGAAATGTTCAGCTCGACGGAATGCAACTTTTACCTAAAGGGGTCCAAGACCGTCAGACGCTTAGGTACGGAGATACGGGCATGGGTCGGTTTTCCCCATACAAAATACCCCATGGAAAACTGCAAAACCCCAAAACAGGTCGAAGGAGTGGTCGGATCGTTTCGCGATGTTCTACTGACTTTTTAGGCTCACCGAGACACAACTTTCCGCAGAAGGGTGCAAAACTGTCAGACTCATAGTTTCGGAGATACAAGCATGGGTCATGTTTGCTCGTGCCGAGCTTCAGAATTTTCCATGGCCAAAAAGCCCTAGAATTTGACATTTCACTATTATAGGGAGGTATGGTTGTACTGAGTCGTCATAGAAAGTTTAGCCTCCTCATGTAAACTGACGATTCGATATCAGGGAGGTCGGGAGTTGTCGAAAAGAGACCCTAGGACCTAATACTAGACTCATGTAGTGGCAAGGTGTTTCGGCCCGTGGGTGACGGTTGTATGAAATTTGGGTGACGGCGACTACGACTGGTTCTGGTACCGGGAAGGTGTGTCCTGGTGTCCGGAGGCGTTTTAACGGTAGCTGGGTGGTCGGAACGGTGACCTAGGGTGGTTTTGGGTGTAATCACCTACCACCACCATTGGTCAACCAGAGGCTAGTGGTACATGGAAAACACCCTGGGAAGGTGTCCCAGGGCTCGGAGTAGTAGTAACAAGGGATGCCGCTGTCTCTAGGTCGCGGAACCACTGTGCTTGCCTGCAACACAGTCCTAGGGAGAGCGGCCGAAAGGTTCCGCACGGTGACTTGCACCCACCGGGAATGGGGTCAAGTAGCAAAGAGGTGTCCAACCAAGGGTTAGTGGTACATGGAAAACACCCTGGGAAGCTGTCCCAGGGCTCGGAGTAGAGTGACTTGCACCCACCGGGAAAGGGGTCAAGTAGCCAAGAGGTGTCAGAACTCGTAGATCTTGAGGAGACGGTGCTTAGCACCGGCACGTTGTTACTTCTTGAGTGTTGTACGGCCATTCAACCTGGGTGGGAAGTACCGCGATACCGGGTATACCCCGATCTCGCATCAAACGGTGAAACGAACAATACTAGTTGAGCTCGGCGTAATGTAGAGATGAGCGATGAACCAAACACGTAGAGTGCATAGGACCCGGAACGGTTAAAGGTTCCGCCGGTTCATGAGGAGGCGAAGCTAAGATGAGTCGGGAACAAACAAGGGGTCCGCCAGAGTGTCAGCTGGCGCGCTTCCGAGAGCTCCGCACGAGGTGCACGTGTGGAGCCGGGTGCCTGCGTCCAAGGAGAGAAGGGCGCAGGCAGCTAGGAGGCGGATCGGATCATGCCATCGAGAGTGCGAGTTGGCACAACGAGGTGACGTTGGTGCCTTCAACCGGGTGTTTACGGGCATAGAATCCAGATCAAGTTGTCCCATCGGTGGCGTAGTTAAATCGGGTGGTCCCCGGGGCTTTGCCCTAGGGACCGGTACACGGATAGAGAGAGAGAGAGTGAGAGAATTCTGGTTGATCCTACCAGTGATATACGCTTGTCTCAAAGGTTAAGCCATGCATGTCTAAGTACGAACTTCGTTGAAAGTGAAACCGCATAAGGCTCAGTATAACAGCTATAATTCACAAGATCATCCCCCCATCAGTTAGTTGGATAACTGTGGAAAAGCCAGAGCTAATACATGCAACATGCCGGGACCGACCCGCCTCGCGCGGGGAGGAACCGGTGCACTTATTAGTGAAACCAACCGCCCTCCGGGTGGCTTGAGTTGAAGTCTGGATAAGGATGCCGATCGTATGGTCGCTTGCGACCGACGACAGATCTTTCAAATGTCTGCCCTATCAACTATTGATGGTAGTGTAGAGGACTACCATGGTTGCGACGGGTAACGGGGAATCAGGGTTCGATTCCGGAGAGGGAGCCTGAGAAATGGCTACCACATCCAAGGAAGGCAGCAGGCGCGTAAATTACCCAATCCCGGCACGGGGAGGTAGTGACGAGAAATAACAATATGGACCTCTTTAACGATGGTCCATAATTGGAATGAGTTGAGCATAAATCCTTCAGCAAGGATCCAGTGGAGGGCAAGTCTGGTGCCAGCAGCCGCGGTAATTCCAGCTCCACTAGCGTATATTAAAGTTGTTGCGGTTAAAACGTTCGAAGTTGATTCTCCGTCCAGACTCGCGACCGCCGCGGGCACCCGGTTACCCGGGGCCGTCCGTGTGCGCGTCCGCGGCTGCGACTCACAATGGTGTGCCTGGGGCGGTACTCCGTGGCGGGTCAGTTGGGTAGCTAGTGGCATCCGCCGCCTCCCGGCGACCCAGCTCATGGTGCCCAGGGTGCTCGCGTTTACCTTGAACAAATTAGAGTGCTCACAGCAGGCTAGTACAAAGGCGTCCGGCCCTCCGGGTCGGCGTTGGCCGAGAATAATCTTGCATGGAATAATGGAACATGACCTCGGTCTTAGTCTTTCGTTGGTTTGTCTCCGGACCAAGAGGTAATGATTAACAGAAGTAGTTGGGGGCATTGGTATTACGGCGCGAGAGGTGAAATTCGTAGACCGTCGTAGGACCGACTGAAGCGAAAGCGTTTGCCATGGATGCTTTCATTAATCAAGAACGAAAGTTAGAGGATCGAAGGCGATTAGATACCGCCCTAGTTCTAACCGTAAACGATGCCAATTAGCAGTTGGGAGACGCTACCTTTAACTCGGTGCTCTCAGTCGCTTCCGGGAAACCAAAATCGGGTTCCGGGGGAAGTATGGTTGCAAAATTGAAACTTAAAGGAATTGACGGAAGGGCACCACCAGAAGTGGAGCTTGCGAGTCGCGAGTGAGACCTCAACCAGAGCAGACGTGCCTCCGCGTCACTCTGTGGTAAGAGAAAATTTCTGTGAGTAAAATCGAGAAAAGTGATGAAATTCTGGCGTAAAAGTGTAGTAGAAGTGCTTTTTAAAGCAATTTCGGTGAAAATCTGGTGAAAAACGGGCGGAAAACTGCAAATTTCCACGGTAAAAGTGTGGCGTCATCGTGGCGTCATCCCGCCCATACAATTGTATGGGGAAATTTTGTGGCCGTAAAAAGACACCAAACTCCATGATTTTGGCGGATTTTCTGTGAGATAAACAATAAACAGTGGATACATTATCGTTTTCTGTAAGAAAACAGTGGAAAAACTAGTGGAAAACTGTGAAAAACAGTGAAAAAGGAGTTTCATATGAGTGAAAACTGCAATAAAGTGCTGTAAAATACCTCGTGGTCGGTCTGACAGGTCTAATGTCAGAGTGACAACTGCGGTAAAAGTGCAGTAAAATACCGCGTGGGCAGTCTGACAGGTCTAATGTCAGAGTGATAACTGCGATAAAAGTGCAGTAAAATACCGCTTGGGCAATCTGACAGGTCTAATGTCAGAGCGATTACTGCGGTAAAAGTGCAGTAAAATACCGCTTGGGCAGTCTGACAGGTCTAATGTCAGGGCGAGAGCTGCAATAATAATTGCTATAAATATCGTGTGGACAATTTGACATGTCATGTGTCAGAGCGAAAAGTGGGCGAAAGTTGCTATAAAATAAAGTGCTAGAAAAAACTGCTTGACTTTTACGACAGCTGGAAAAACTGCGCGAATATTTAGACAGTTCGTCTGTCAGAGTGATAATGGGCCAATCCCATTAAAGAACAACATGGAGCTGTTACGAAGATCCCGGCGGCTTGGGTCGGTGGAGGCGAGGGAGGAGGTGAATTCCCCGCTTTCCCCTTCTCATCAAATAGCAAAGTCGCCGAAGGTAGTACTGGAGCGACTGCCAGTAATACCTGAGGAGGCTGTAGAGACAGTGGCGGTTGATAAAACACCGCCAGCAGGAATGGAGGACCTTATGAAGCAGATCCGAAACCTGAGCGAGTCGGTCCGCTCGCTGACGGTACAGGTGGAAGAGCTGCGAAAAGAGAACGCCGCTCTGCATAAAAACAACAATGAGCTGAAGGCTGCAATGGCTGCAAAGGCCACCCCACAGGCGCCAAAACCTGTGGTGGCCGAAAAGCAGCCACAAGCAGAAGTGTTTCAACAGCCGCCGACCGATGCGGGTGACTGGCAGGAGGTGGCTAGTAAAAAGAAACAGAAGAAAAAGAAGAAGGCTGCGGTGACGCCAGCACCAGCAGCGGTGGTACCACCGGTGGTGGGAGGAAGCCATACCCTCCCACCTAAGAAAACAACCCCCCCTGGACAGTGGGTGAAGCCTGTCCAGGAGGAATGGAGAAAGAAAAAGCCAGTGAAGGGTCGAGAGAGTCGACCAGCGGCTCTAAGAGTAATCCCGGCGGAAGACGCCAGCTGGGAGGAGGTGTTCCGCTTGGCACGGCTGAACACCTCCTTAGCGGAGGTACGTACTGAGGTAGTCCGTACGGAGCGTACCCGGAGAGATCATCTGATCCTCCGGCTGAAGCAGAGCGCAGATGGCCCTCGAATGCGCGATCAGGTGTCAAAGGCCATTGGGTCACGCGGAGTGACCAGCCTTATCGCCGAGATGGCGTACATCACGGCGAACAACGTGGATCCGCTGGCGACGCCGGAGGAGGTGGCCGCTGAGATCAAATCTCAGTATGGTGTGGCCATCCCTCCCGAGAGTATCTCGCTACATGCGTACCCGAACGGCCTGCAGAGGTGCAGAGCACGGGTACTGCGCAGTGAAGCCACGTTGCTGGACGGCAAGAAGCTCCGAGTCGGCTTCTGCCTCTCCACCGTGAAGGTAGTAGAGGAACTGAAGCGGAGTGCTCAAAGGTGCTTCCGGTGCCACGAGATCGGGCACCGATCCTTTGAGTGCAAAGGAACTGACAGATCGAATCGCTGTTTCCGCTGCGGTAACGAGGGCCATCGCGCAAGGGGCTGCAAGGCTCCGGCGTGCTGTGGAGTGTGCGGATTGGCACACCAGACCGGTGATCGGTCTTGTCGAGGAGCTCAGACTACACGTTCACACGTGTAATGCAGCTGAACTGCCAGCGACGCGCCGTCTCCCAAGACCTTGCGATCCAGCATGCGCGTGAGGATCGGGCGGACGTTGTCCTCCTGTCCGATCCGCATCGCGTGCCCACGAACAACGGGAACTGGATCGCAGATGAGTCTGGGAGTGTCGCAATTATAGCGACAGGTAGGTCGCCAGTTCAGAGAGTGCTAGCGACTGGAGTGCCGTGGGTGGCAGCAGCCGTCATTGACGGCGTGCTCTTCATCTGCTGCTACATTCGGCCTCTAGTCAACGTTGAGCGCTTTGTCCAGGTGCTGGAAGCCGTTGAAATGGTGGCAATGGGTCACCAGCGAATCGTCCTCGCTGGAGACTTCAACGCCAGCCATGAAGAGTGGGGCAGCCCTCGCTCGTCCGCCAAGGGCGAGGAGCTGCTGCTGACCTGCGAACGGCTAGGTTTGAAGGTGCTCAATCGCGGCGACACACCCACCTTCGTAGGGAACGGGGTTGCCAGCGAGAGCATAGTCGACGTATCCTTCGCCAGCCATGCCATCGCTGGTCCGGGCGATTGGGCGGTCAGCAGCCGGCCCACTCTGAGTGACCATCGAGCGGTTTGCTTCACCATCAGCGAAGCTAACAACAGCAACCGCGAGCATCATGCACGGAGCGCGACAACAGAACACCGAGACCGATCACGGAACATCATGAGGTGGATGATCACCAAGTTCAGCCCGAACATCTTCGCTGAACTGTTGGTTGATCTCCGCCTTGATGAAATGGCGAAGGATGTGAAAGGGCTGATGAAGACCCTACGCGAGGCATGTAACGCCACAATGCCGAGGCAGCAGCCGGGCCTGGGAGCCAACCGCTCGGCCTTTTGGTGGAACCCTCAGCTGGCGGAGCTGAGGACTGCCTGTCAACGAGCCAGGGAAGCAGTGCAACAGGCAAGGGATCCGGAGCAGCGTGCTTGCCGAATGAACATGGCGCGCGTCGTGGAGCGCCAGTTCGAAGCGGAAATCCGGGCAAGCAAGCGTCGCTGCTTCCAGGATCTTATCAACGAGGCAGAGAGCAACATCTTCGGAGCCGGCTACAGGGTCGTGATGACTCGCTTGAGGGGAAGTCGAACACCGCCAGAGCGGGACCCTCAAGTGCTCGGCACCATCGTGGCGGAGCTGTTCCCCGAACACCCTGCGATGGAGTGGCCGGAACCATCACCGACGGCGGCGTCGACCATCCGCCCCGTCTCCGAGGACGAGCTGTTGGAAATCGCTGCTTCACTGAACCCGCGAAAGGCCCCGGGCATCGACGGGATTCCTAATGGCGCATTGACGGTGGCCATTCGGACGAGTCCTGGTACGTTCTGCCGGATATACCAGGACCTCATCGACAGAGCAGAATTCCCGGCGCAGTGGAAGCGCCAACGGTTGGTGCTATTGGCGAAACCGGGCAAACCACCGGGCCTGCCGTCATCATATAGGCCCCTATGCATGCTCGACACTGCCGCTAAAGTGTTTGAGCGCATAGTACTGAATCGGCTCAACGAGCACTTGGAGCAGGCCAACGCTCCCCGTCTCTCCCCCGCACAGTACGGTTTCCGTAGGGGGAGATCGACAGTGCAAGCCATTCAGGAGGTGGTGGCCCGAGGACAACGCGCCATGGCCTTTGGAAGAACCAACCGTCGGGATAAACGATGCCTCATGGTGGTAGCTTTGGACGTTGCCAACGCCTTCAACAGTGCCAGTTGGACGGCGATTGGCCAATGCCTGAAGGAGAAGCTGGTGCCGCAGCCGCTGCAAAGGCTCCTTCGGAGCTACTTCACCGGCCGCGTGCTGTGGTACGAGACCAGCAGGGGCATCGTTGCTCGTGACGTATCCGCAGGAGTGCCGCAGGGGTCGATCCTGGGACCGACCCTCTGGAACGTATTGTACGATGGCGTTTTAGGCTTGGAGCTGCCACCGGGCGTCGACATCATCGGGTACGCGGACGACATCGTCTTGACGGCTCCGGGTTGTACTCCCAGAGAGGCCGCTGCAGAGGCCGAAAAGGCTGTACTGATCATCAACCAGTGGATGGAGCGTCACCACCTCAAGCTCTCCGCCGGTAAAACGGAGATGGTAATGATCAGCAGCCTCCGTCAGGGACACCCGCGTATTCCGGTAGACATCTGCGGCACAATCGTCGAGTCGTCAAGGACCATCCGCTACCTCGGCGTCACGCTGGAGGATCACCTTAGCTGGAAACAGCACGTCGAGGCCGTGTCGCAAAAGGCTCTCCGTGTTGCGAAAGCAGTAACTGCATTGATGCAGAACCACGGTGGTCCCAAGCCAGCTCAACGACGACTGCTCGCGGGTGTAGTGTCATCGGTCATCCGGTATGCGGCTCCAGTATGGAGCAGCGCGACCAGCCTGCAGGCGTGTGCCAGGCTTCTCCAGCGATCGCAGCGGATCCCTGCGATTCGGACGGCCTGTGCATTTCGAACCGTCAGCCACAGCGTGGCAACAATCCTGGCCGGACTCATTCCTATCGGCTTGCTGGTGGAGGAGGACGCCAGGATTTATGAGCGGCTGCATGCCATCGATCGCGCCCCTTCTACGGATGCCATCCGCAAGGAGGAGCGGCGTGCGACGATGTGCGCCTGGCAGCGCTCATGGGACGCGGTGGCGGAAGGGCAGGCCCAGCGACAACAGCGGCAGAACACCGAAGAGTCTTCAGCAGAGCAGCGCGACGACGACGATGAACACCAGGAGGGCGTCGACGACGGCGAGGACCATCATCACCGGTCGGCCAGCCGTTTTATCCGCTGGACGCATAGGGTGTTGCCGCAGATAGCACCCTGGCAGGAAAGGAACCACGGACAAGTGACGTTCGCGCTGGCGCAGGTGCTCTCGGGACACGGATTTTTCCGGGAGTACCTCAGCGCAATGCGGTTCACTTCGTCCCCTGACTGCCCCCAGTGTCTGGCGGTGGAGGAGACGGTCGGTCACGTCCTCTTTGAGTGTCCTCGATTTGAACGCGTGCGAGCACTACATCTAATGGCGGCAGATGGAGAACCTTTGGAAGCGGAGACCCTGGTGGGTCACATGTTGCAGAGCCCGTCAAACTGGAGCAGCGTCTGCGAAGCCTGCAGCCTCATCACTGAGGAGCTGCGGGAGACCTGGCAGCGGTCCAGCCTGGCGGAGCGGAATGCGGCACTTGATGACTCCCGAACAGCGCACGAGGAACTGGTCGAACGGCGGCGTGAGCGGCGCAACGCTCAGCAACGTGCCAGACGACTGGTTTTGAACGAGCTCCGGACAGTGCACCCGGTGTCGCAGCGAGAGGCGCAGATTCTGCAGGATCGGCGTCGCGAGCGGCAGCGTCGGGACAACGAAAGGCGGCGAAGGATGCGGATGGTCCGCAATCCCGGCTCTCCTCTGCTGGTGCGTTACAGCAGAGCGATGACGCCGCCTTCGCCGTCCACCGTGGCACGGAGGGCGGAACTAGCGAGACAACGACGGAACGAGCGGCAACGCGCGTATCGTCGCGAGGTCCGAGCCCAGCGGCAGCAGTCACTGGACGGCACTGGAGAAATGATGACATCTGCGGAGGAGGCAGCGGCA
>NW_026525470.1:0-17500 GCF_943737925.1 Anopheles nili | reverse complement strand
CCTCCGAGACCCGCCGGGGCTTCGCCTGAACCCCTGCGTCTCATCCCCCGTTACACACTGGGCCGCATCGCGCGGGGCCGCACTCGCACGTGCTAGTACCTTACCACAGGGAACGCCGGAGTCCGTCGGCCCCGTCGACCGTGGATACACCTAGTTTCGACACCTACCGACCGCCCGCAAACGACGGGACTTCAGGCTGGGAGACGCGAGTTGCAGAGAGGCGTACGCTTCGATCCTCTCACTCTACCCATGCTTGGTGGTTTGCCACACGACGTGGCGAGATGCGATGGTGGCCCTCCACACACGGGGGTCATCACGCGTGTGCGTAAGGTACCTGCAGCAGGTGCAGGTGCCTGGGTGCGTGCCATGGTGATGATGGTACCACCTAGTCGGGAGTGTGCGGGAGTCACACACCGGCTGCGCGCCACCTGTGGGAGCTTGCTCCTGCAAGGTGCCGCAAGTCGCTTGGGTAAGGCGACGCTGCACACACGTGGTGTGCTATGTGCAGAAGGGTGTGCTGCTGTTGTGGTGTGTCCTAGTGGGTGGTGTGCTTGTGCCCCAGACATGGGGTGCATGTGCGCTACTGGCTGGGGTGCACCATAGCTACCCGAGTGGAGCGATAGAGAGGAGGTGAGCTTTAGCGGGTCAAGTCCATTGGGCTTGATCCGCGAAAAGCACTAAGTCCCGAAAGTCAAAGCCCGAGTTGCTATGGTGTGCGAAAAGCTGCATTTGATGTTGAAAAAAAGTACAAGTCCCAAAACTTGACTTCCCGAAAAATTTCAACTTGTTGCATAGCACCAGGCGTACACACGGAGGAGATTGTTGCGAGACGAACACGCTGTTGGAAGACAACCGAATGCACGCGGGATTGCTCACGGAGCAAGCGCAAGCACGCGAAACAGCTTGCACGGGTGATGGACCACATTGGACGAGTGACGGTTACCGGTTACCAGTGGGTTAGCCATGTTGTAACGGGCTAAGAGGCCTGTTAAGCCAGAGTGTACGGAGTTCAGATGGCTAGGTGCGCACGCAGGCATCGAGGTTTTGATGGTTTGCGCAGAGTTGTAGCACGGCAGAGAGCGCGCCGGAGCAGTTTCAGTCCAATCGGACGATGCGCGGGTGTTTTACAGAACATTGAAAGTTGTATGGAAGAAAACCCCTGGAAGTATGCAATATATGGGAAAACACGAAATACTCTCGGATGGAGGTGTCTGAGAAGTTTGGCGTATATGGACGAAAGTTAGCCACGGTGGTGTTCTAACATCGGTACTTGGGACGCAAAACCGTCGGACGCATGGTTTCGAGGCAATGTGCGAAAAACGGGCCAAAATGGTGCACGAACAAAGGGGCACGCGCTATATCTGGCAGAAGGAGAACTCTGCGAGGTGTTGTGTGTATGGACGAAAAGTAGGCATTACGAAGTTGAGCAAACGCGCCGAAGACCGGGAATCGATATCTCCAACCGGCTGGTCGGTAGAGCGATTCCCAACACCCCATAGACACCGCAATGGGTGAAAATCGGCTAAGTCCCTGAAAGGGGTTTTCACCCAAAATCAGGGTGATGGAGACATTGCACGGAGTTGGCGTATATGGACGAAAGTTAGCCACGGTGGTGTTCTAACATCACTACTTGGGACGCAAAAGCGTCGGACGCATGGTTTCGAGGCAATGTGCGAAAAACGGGCCAAAACGGTGCACGAACAAAGGGGCACGCGCTATATCTGGCAGAAGGAGAACTCTGCGAGGTGTTGTGTGTATGGACGAAAAGTAGGCATTACAGAGTTGAGCAAACGCGCCGAAGACCGGGAATCGATATCTCCAACCGGCTGGTCGGTAGAGCGATTCCCAACACCCCATAGACACCGCAATGGGTGAAAATCGGCTAAGTCCCTGAAATGGGTTTTCACCCAAAATCAGGGTGATGGAGACATTGCACGGAGTTGGCGTATATGGACGAAAGTTAGCCACGGTGGTGTTCTAACATCACTACTTGGGACGCAAAAGCGTCGGACGCATGGTTTCGAGGCAATGTGCGAAAAACGGGCCAAAACGGTGCACGAACAAAGGGGCACGCGCTATATCTGGCAGAAGGAGAACTCTGCGAGGTGTTGTGTGTATGGACGAAAAGTAGGCATTACAGAGTTGAGCAAACGCGCCGAAGACCGGGAATCGATATCTCCAACCGGCTGGTCGGTAGAGCGATTCCCAACACCCCATAGACACCGCAATGGGTGAAAATCGGCTAAGTCCCTGAAATGGGTTTTCACCCAAAATCAGGGTGATGGAGACATTGCACGGAGTTGGCGTATATGGACGAAAGTTAGCCACGGTGGTGTTCTAACATCACTACTTGGGACGCAAAAGCGTCGGACGCATGGTTTCGAGGCAATGTGCGAAAAACGGGCCAAAACGGTGCACGAACAAAGGGGCACGCGCTATATCTGGCAGAAGGAGAACTCTGCGAGGTGTTGTGTGTATGGACGAAAAGTAGGCATTACAGAGTTGAGCAAACGCGCCGAAGACCGGGAATCGATATCTCCAACCGGCTGGTCGGTAGAGCGATTCCCAACACCCCATAGACACCGCAATGGGTGAAAATCGGCTAAGTCCCTGAAATGGGTTTTCACCCAAAATCAGGGTGATGGAGACATTGCACGGAGTTGGCGTATATGGACGAAAGTTAGCCACGGTGGTGTTCTAACATCACTACTTGGGACGCAAAAGCGTCGGACGCATGGTTTCGAGGCAATGTGCGAAAAACGGGCCAAAACGGTGCACGAACAAAGGGGCACGCGCTATATCTGGCAGAAGGAGAACTCTGCGAGGTGTTGTGTGTATGGACGAAAAGTAGGCATTACAGAGTTGAGCAAACGCGCCGAAGACCGGGAATCGATATCTCCAACCGGCTGGTCGGTAGAGCGATTCCCAACACCCCATAGACACCGCAATGGGTGAAAATCGGCTAAGTCCCAATATGTACCTTCCGAGGGGCATATCTCGAAAACTACTCGTCAGATCGGGGCCAAATTCACAGAGAAGACACATGTCGAGGAGTTGTTTCGGATGAGCGATAGTGGTTTTTGGGTGAAAATGTACCCCTAAACCTTGTACAGAGAGGACCCCTTCCGTAGAGCAAAATCCTGAAGGTCGGGGTCGCGCAAGGGTCGACATGGGTCGAGGTGGACTATCATGCGAAACCACTTTTTTCGGTCCCTACGGTGCCCCTAGATGATGAAAAGTACAATCCGAGGTTGATTACGAACACTTTTGTGCACCCCCTTCCGTAGAGCAAAATCCTGAAGGTCGGGGTCGCGCAAGGGTCGACATGGGTCGAGGTGGACTATCATGCGAAACCACTTTTTTCGGTCCCTACGGTGCCCCTAGATGATGAAAAGTACAATCCGAGGTTGATTACGAACACTTTTGTGCACCCCCTTCCGTAGAGCAAAATCCTGAAGGTCGGGGTCGCGCAAGGGTCGACATGGGTCGAGGTGGACTATCATGCGAAACCACTTTTTTCGGTCCCTACGGTGCCCCTAGATGATGAAAAGTACAATCCGAGGTTGATTACGAACACTTTTGTGCACCCCCTTCCGTAGAGCAAAATCCTGAAGGTCGGGGTTGCGCACAAGTAGACCCCCTTCCGTAGAGCAAAATCCTGAAGGTCGGGGTCGCGCAAGGGTCGACATGGGTCGAGGTGGACTATCATGCGAAACCACTTTTTTCGGTCCCTACGGTGCCCCTAGATGATGAAAAGTACAATCCGAGGTTGATTACGAACACTTTTGTGCACCCCCTTCCGTAGAGCAAAATCCTGAAGGTCGGGGTCGCGCAAGGGTAGACCCCTTCCGTAGAGCAAAATCCTGAAGGTCGGGGTCGCGCAAGGGTCGACATGGGTCGAGGTGGACTATCATGCGAAACCACTTTTTTCGGTCCCTACGGTGCCCCTAGATGATGAAAAGTACAATCCGAGGTTGATTACGAACACTTTTGTGCACCCCCTTCCGTAGAGCAAAATCCTGAAGGTCGGGGTAGCACAAGTGTGCACCCCCTTCCGTAGAGCAAAATCCTGAAGGTCGGGGTCGCGCAAGGGTCGACATGGGTCGAGGTGGACTATCATGCGAAACCACTTTTTTCGGTCCCTACGGTGCCCCTACATGATGAAAAGTACAATCCGAGGTTGATTACGAACACTTTTGTGCACCCCCTTCCGTAGAGCAAAATCCTGAAGGTCGGGGTCGCACAAGTGTGCACCCCCTTCCGTAGAGCAAAATCCTGAAGGTCGGGGTCGCGCAAGGGTCGACATGGGTCGAGGTGGACTATCATGCGAAACCACTTTTTTCGGTCCCTACGGTGCCCCTAGATGATGAAAAGTACAATCCGAGGTTGATTACGAACACTTTTGTGCACCCCCTTCCGTAGAGCAAAATCCTGCAGGTCGGGGTCGCGCAAGGGTAGACCCCTTCCGTAGAGCAAAATCCTGAAGGTCGGGGTCGCGCAAGGGTCGACATGGGTCGAGGTGGACTATCATGCGAAACCACTTTTTTCGGTCCCTACGGTGCCCCTAGATGATGAAAAGTACAATCCGAGGTTGATTACGAACACTTTTGTGCACCCCCTTCCGTAGAGCAAAATCCTGAAGGTCGGGGTAGCACAAGTGTGCACCCCCTTCCGTAGAGCAAAATCCTGAAGGTCGGGGTCGCGCAAGGGTCGACATGGGTCGAGGTGGACTATCATGCGAAACCACTTTTTTCGGTCCCTACGGTGCCCCTACATGATGAAAAGTACAATCCGAGGTTGATTACGAACACTTTTGTGCACCCCCTTCCGTAGAGCAAAATCCTGAAGGTCGGGGTTGCGCACAAGTGTGCACCCCCTTCCGTAGAGCAAAATCCTGAAGGTCGGGGTCGCGCAAGGGTCGACATGGGTCGAGGTGGACTATCATGCGAAACCACTTTTTTCGGTCCCTACGGTGCCCCTAGATGATGAAAAGTACAATCCGAGGTTGATTACGAACACTTTTGTGCACCCCCTTCCGTAGAGCAAAATCCTGAAGGTCGGGGTTGCGCACAAGTAGACCCCCTTCCGTAGAGCAAAATCCTGAAGGTCGGGGTCGCGCAAGGGTCGACATGGGTCGAGGTGGACTATCATGCGAAACCACTTTTTTCGGTCCCTACGGTGCCCCTAGATGATGAAAAGTACAATCCGAGGTTGATTACGAACACTTTTGTGCACCCCCTTCCGTAGAGCAAAATCCTGAAGGTCGGGGTCGCGCAAGGGTCGACATGGGTCGAGGTGGACTATCATGCGAAACCACTTTTTTCGGTCCCTACGGTGCCCCTAGATGATGAAAAGTACAATCCGAGGTTGATTACGAACACTTTTGTGCACCCCCTTCCGTAGAGCAAAGTCCTGAAGGTTGGCGTTGCGCACAAGTCGACCCCCTTCCGTAGAGCAAAATCCTGAAGGTCGGGGTCGCGCAAGGGTCGACATGGGTCGAGGTGGACTATCATGCGAAACCACTTTTTTCGGTCCCTACGGTGCCCCTAGATGATGAAAAGTACAATCCGAGGTTGATTACGAACACTTTTGTGCACCCCCTTCCGTAGAGCAAAATCCTGAAGGTCGGGGTTGCGCACAAGTAGACCCCCTTCCGTAGAGCAAAATCCTGAAGGTCGGGGTCGCGCAAGGGTCGACATGGGTCAAGGTGGACTATCATGCGAAACCACTTTTTTCGGTCCCTACGGTGCCCCTAGATGATGAAAAGTACAATCCGAGGTTGATTACGAACACTTTTGTGCACCCCCTTCCGTAGAGCAAAATCCTGAAGGTCGGGGTTGCGCACAAGTAGACCCCCTTCCGTAGAGCAAAATCCTGAAGGTCGGGGTCGCGCAAGGGTCGACATGGGTCGAGGTGGACTATCATGCGAAACCACTTTTTTCGGTCCCTACGGTGCCCCTAGATGATGAAAAGTACAATCCGAGGTTGATTACGAACACTTTTGTGCACCCCCTTCCGTAGAGCAAAATCCTGAAGGTCGGGGTCGCGCAAGGGTCGACATGGGTCGAGGTGGACTATCATGCGAAACCACTTTTTTCGGTCCCTACGGTGCCCCTAGATGATGAAAAGTACAATCCGAGGTTGATTACGAACACTTTTGTGCACCCCCTTCCGTAGAGCAAAATCCTGAAGGTCGGGGTCGCGCAAGGGTCGACATGGGTCGAGGTGGACTATCATGCGAAACCACTTTTTTCGGTCCCTACGGTGCCCCTAGATGATGAAAAGTACAATCCGAGGTTGATTACGAACACTTTTGTGCACCCCCTTCCGTAGAGCAAAATCCTGAAGGTCGGGGTTGCGCACAAGTAGACCCCCTTCCGTAGAGCAAAATCCTGAAGGTCGGGGTCGCGCAAGGGTCGACATGGGTCGAGGTGGACTATCATGCGAAACCACTTTTTTCGGTCCCTACGGTGCCCCTAGATGATGAAAAGTACAATCCGAGGTTGATTACGAACACTTTTGTGCACCCCCTTCCGTAGAGCAAAATCCTGAAGGTCGGGGTTGCGCACAAGTAGACCCCCTTCCGTAGAGCAAAATCCTGAAGGTCGGGGTCGCGCAAGGGTCGACATGGGTCGAGGTGGACTATCATGCGAAACCACTTTTTTCGGTCCCTACGGTGCCCCTAGATGATGAAAAGTACAATCCGAGGTTGATTACGAACACTTTTGTGCACCCCCTTCCGTAGAGCAAAATCCTGAAGGTCGGGGTCGCGCAAGGGTCGACATGGGTCGAGGTGGACTATCATGCGAAACCACTTTTTTCGGTCCCTACGGTGCCCCTAGATGATGAAAAGTACAATCCGAGGTTGATTACGAACACTTTTGTGCACCCCCTTCCGTAGAGCAAAATCCTGAAGGTCGGGGTCGCACAAGTGTGCACCCCCTTCCGTAGAGCAAAATCCTGAAGGTCGGGGTCGCGCAAGGGTCGACATGGGTCGAGGTGGACTATCATGCGAAACCACTTTTTTCGGTCCCTACGGTGCCCCTAGATGATGAAAAGTACAATCCGAGGTTGATTACGAACACTTTTGTGCACCCCCTTCCGTAGAGCAAAATCCTGAAGGTCGGGGTTGCGCACAAGTAGACCCCCTTCCGTAGAGCAAAATCCTGAAGGTCGGGGTCGCGCAAGGGTCGACATGGGTCGAGGTGGACTATCATGCGAAACCACTTTTTTCGGTCCCTACGGTGCCCCTAGATGATGAAAAGTACAATCCGAGGTTGATTACGAACACTTTTGTGCACCCCCTTCCGTAGAGCAAAATCCTGAAGGTCGGGGTTGCGCACAAGTAGACCCCCTTCCGTAGAGCAAAATCCTGAAGGTCGGGGTCGCGCAAGGGTCGACATGGGTCGAGGTGGACTATCATGCGAAACCACTTTTTTCGGTCCCTACGGTGCCCCTATATGATGAAAAGTACAATCCGAGGTTGATTACGAACACTTTTGTGCACCCCCTTCCGTAGAGCAAAATCCTGAAGGTCGGGGTTGCGCAAGGGTCGACATGGGTCGAGGTGGACTATCATGCGAAACCACTTTTTTCGGTCCCTACGGTGCCCCTAGATGATGAAAAGTACAATCCGAGGTTGATTACGAACACTTTTGTGCACCCCCTTCCGTAGAGCAAAATCCTGAAGGTCGGGGTTGCGCACAAGTCGACCCCCTTCCGTAGAGCAAAATCCTGAAGGTCGGGGTCGCGCAAGGGTCGACATGGGTCGAGGTGGACTATCATGCGAAACCACTTTTTTCGGTCCCTACGGTGCCCCTAGATGATGAAAAGTACAATCCGAGGTTGATTACGAACACTTTTGTGCACCCCCTTCCGTAGAGCAAAATCCTGAAGGTCGGGGTCGCACAAGTGTGCACCCCCTTCCGTAGAGCAAAATCCTGAAGGTCGGGGTCGCGCACAAGTAGACCCCCTTCCGTAGAGCAAAATCCTGAAGGTCGGGGTCGCGCAAGGGTCGACATGGGTCGAGGTGGACTATCATGCGAAACCACTTTTTTCGGTCCCTACGGTGCCCCTAGATGATGAAAAGTACAATCCGAGGTTGATTACGAACACTTTTGTGCACCCCCTTCCGTAGAGCAAAATCCTGAAGGTCGGGGTCGCACAAGTGTGCACCCCCTTCCGTAGAGCAAAATCCTGAAGGTCGGGGTCGCGCAAGGGTCGACATGGGTCGAGGTGGACTATCATGCGAAACCACTTTTTTCGGTCCCTACGGTGCCCCTAGATGATGAAAAGTACAATCCGAGGTTGATTACGAACACTTTTGTGCACCCCCTTCCGTAGAGCAAAATCCTGAAGGTCGGGGTCGCGCAAGGGTCGACATGGGTCGAGGTGGACTATCATGCGAAACCACTTTTTTCGGTCCCTACGGTGCCCCTAGATGATGAAAAGTACAATCCGAGGTTGATTACGAACACTTTTGTGCACCCCCTTCCGTAGAGCAAAATCCTGAAGGTCGGGGTTGCGCACAAGTAGACCCCCTTCCGTAGAGCAAAATCCTGAAGGTCGGGGTTGCGCACAAGTCGACCCCCTTCCGTAGAGCAAAATCCTGAAGGTCGGGGTCGCGCAAGGGTCGACATGGGTCGAGGTGGACTATCATGCGAAACCACTTTTTTCGGTCCCTACGGTGCCCCTAGATGATGAAAAGTACAATCCGAGGTTGATTACGAACACTTTTGTGCACCCCCTTCCGTAGAGCAAAATCCTGAAGGTCGGGGTTGCGCACAAGTCGACCCCCTTCCGTAGAGCAAAATCCTGAAGGTCGGGGTCGCGCAAGGGTCGACATGGGTCGAGGTGGACTATCATGCGAAACCACTTTTTTCGGTCCCTACGGTGCCCCTAGATGATGAAAAGTACAATCCGAGGTTGATTACGAACACTTTTGTGCACCCCCTTCCGTAGAGCAAAGTCCTGAAGGTTGGCGTTGCGCACAAGTCGACCCCCTTCCGTAGAGCAAAATCCTGAAGGTCGGGGTCGCGCAAGGGTCGACATGGGTCGAGGTGGACTATCATGCGAAACCACTTTTTTCGGTCCCTACGGTGCCCCTAGATGATGAAAAGTACAATCCGAGGTTGATTACGAACACTTTTGTGCACCCCCTTCCGTAGAGCAAAATCCTGAAGGTCGGGGTTGCGCACAAGTAGACCCCCTTCCGTAGAGCAAAATCCTGAAGGTCGGGGTCGCGCAAGGGTCGACATGGGTCAAGGTGGACTATCATGCGAAACCACTTTTTTCGGTCCCTACGGTGCCCCTAGATGATGAAAAGTACAATCCGAGGTTGATTACGAACACTTTTGTGCACCCCCTTCCGTAGAGCAAAATCCTGAAGGTCGGGGTTGCGCACAAGTAGACCCCCTTCCGTAGAGCAAAATCCTGAAGGTCGGGGTCGCGCAAGGGTCGACATGGGTCGAGGTGGACTATCATGCGAAACCACTTTTTTCGGTCCCTACGGTGCCCCTAGATGATGAAAAGTACAATCCGAGGTTGATTACGAACACTTTTGTGCACCCCCTTCCGTAGAGCAAAATCCTGAAGGTCGGGGTCGCGCAAGGGTCGACATGGGTCGAGGTGGACTATCATGCGAAACCACTTTTTTCGGTCCCTACGGTGCCCCTAGATGATGAAAAGTACAATCCGAGGTTGATTACGAACACTTTTGTGCACCCCCTTCCGTAGAGCAAAGTCCTGAAGGTTGGCGTTGCGCACAAGTCGACCCCCTTCCGTAGAGCAAAATCCTGAAGGTCGGGGTCGCGCAAGGGTCGACATGGGTCGAGGTGGACTATCATGCGAAACCACTTTTTTCGGTCCCTACGGTGCCCCTAGATGATGAAAAGTACAATCCGAGGTTGATTACGAACACTTTTGTGCACCCCCTTCCGTAGAGCAAAATCCTGAAGGTCGGGGTTGCGCACAAGTAGACCCCCTTCCGTAGAGCAAAATCCTGAAGGTCGGGGTCGCGCAAGGGTCGACATGGGTCAAGGTGGACTATCATGCGAAACCACTTTTTTCGGTCCCTACGGTGCCCCTAGATGATGAAAAGTACAATCCGAGGTTGATTACGAACACTTTTGTGCACCCCCTTCCGTAGAGCAAAATCCTGAAGGTCGGGGTTGCGCACAAGTAGACCCCCTTCCGTAGAGCAAAATCCTGAAGGTCGGGGTCGCGCAAGGGTCGACATGGGTCGAGGTGGACTATCATGCGAAACCACTTTTTTCGGTCCCTACGGTGCCCCTAGATGATGAAAAGTACAATCCGAGGTTGATTACGAACACTTTTGTGCACCCCCTTCCGTAGAGCAAAATCCTGAAGGTCGGGGTCGCGCAAGGGTCGACATGGGTCGAGGTGGACTATCATGCGAAACCACTTTTTTCGGTCCCTACGGTGCCCCTAGATGATGAAAAGTACAATCCGAGGTTGATTACGAACACTTTTGTGCACCCCCTTCCGTAGAGCAAAATCCTGAAGGTCGGGGTCGCGCAAGGGTCGACATGGGTCGAGGTGGACTATCATGCGAAACCACTTTTTTCGGTCCCTACGGTGCCCCTAGATGATGAAAAGTACAATCCGAGGTTGATTACGAACACTTTTGTGCACCCCCTTCCGTAGAGCAAAATCCTGAAGGTCGGGGTTGCGCACAAGTAGACCCCCTTCCGTAGAGCAAAATCCTGAAGGTCGGGGTCGCGCAAGGGTCGACATGGGTCGAGGTGGACTATCATGCGAAACCACTTTTTTCGGTCCCTACGGTGCCCCTAGATGATGAAAAGTACAATCCGAGGTTGATTACGAACACTTTTGTGCACCCCCTTCCGTAGAGCAAAATCCTGAAGGTCGGGGTTGCGCACAAGTAGACCCCCTTCCGTAGAGCAAAATCCTGAAGGTCGGGGTCGCGCAAGGGTCGACATGGGTCGAGGTGGACTATCATGCGAAACCACTTTTTTCGGTCCCTACGGTGCCCCTAGATGATGAAAAGTACAATCCGAGGTTGATTACGAACACTTTTGTGCACCCCCTTCCGTAGAGCAAAATCCTGAAGGTCGGGGTTGCGCACAAGTAGACCCCCTTCCGTAGAGCAAAATCCTGAAGGTCGGGGTCGCGCAAGGGTCGACATGGGTCGAGGTGGACTATCATGCGAAACCACTTTTTTCGGTCCCTACGGTGCCCCTAGATGATGAAAAGTACAATCCGAGGTTGATTACGAACACTTTTGTGCACCCCCTTCCTTAGAGCAAAATCCTGAAGGTCGGGGTTGCGCACAAGTCGACCCCCTTCCGTAGAGCAAAATCCTGAAGGTCGGGGTCGCGCAAGGGTCGACATGGGTCGAGGTGGACTATCATGCGAAACCACTTTTTTCGGTCCCTACGGTGCCCCTAGATGATGAAAAGTACAATCCGAGGTTGATTACGAACACTTTTGTGCACCCCCTTCCGTAGAGCAAAATCCTGAAGGTCGGGGTTGCGCACTAGTAGACCCCCTTCCGTAGAGCAAAATCCTGAAGGTCGGGGTCGCGCAAGGGTCGACATGGGTCGAGGTGGACTATCATGCGAAACCACTTTTTTCGGTCCCTACGGTGCCCCTAGATGATGAAAAGTACAATCCGAGGTTGATTACGAACACTTTTGTGCACCCCCTTCCGTAGAGCAAAATCCTGAAGGTCGGGGTTGCGCACAAGTCGACCCCCTTCCGTAGAGCAAAATCCTGAAGGTCGGGGTTGCGCACAAGTAGACCCCCTTCCGTAGAGCAAAATCCTGAAGGTCGGGGTCGCGCAAGGGTCGACATGGGTCGAGGTGGACTATCATGCGAAACCACTTTTTTCGGTCCCTACGGTGCCCCTAGATGATGAAAAGTACAATCCGAGGTTGATTACGAACACTTTTGTGCACCCCCTTCCGTAGAGCAAAATCCTGAAGGTCGGGGTCGCGCAAGGGTCGACATGGGTCGAGGTGGACTATCATGCGAAACCACTTTTTTCGGTCCCTACGGTGCCCCTAGATGATGAAAAGTACAATCCGAGGTTGATTACGAACACTTTTGTGCACCCCCTTCCGTAGAGCAAAATCCTGAAGGTCGGGGTCGCACAAGTGTGCACCCCCTTCCGTAGAGCAAAATCCTGAAGGTCGGGGTCGCGCAAGGGTCGACATGGGTCGAGGTGGACTATCATGCGAAACCACTTTTTTCGGTCCCTACGGTGCCCCTAGATGATGAAAAGTACAATCCGAGGTTGATTACGAACACTTTTGTGCACCCCCTTCCGTAGAGCAAAATCCTGAAGGTCGGGGTCGCGCAAGTGTCGACATGGGTCGAGGTGGACTATCATGCGAAACCACTTTTTTCGGTCCCTACGGTGCCCCTAGATGATGAAAAGTACAATCCGAGGTTGATTACGAACACTTTTGTGCACCCCCTTCCGTAGAGCAAAATCCTGAAGGTCGGGGTTGCGCAAGGGTCGACATGGGTCGAGGTGGACTATCATGCGAAACCACTTTTTTCGGTCCCTACGGTGCCCCTAGATGATGAAAAGTACAATCCGAGGTTGATTACGAACACTTTTGTGCACCCCCTTCCGTAGAGCAAAATCCTGAAGGTCGGGGTCGCACAAGTGTGCACCCCCTTCCGTAGAGCAAAATCCTGAAGGTCGGGGTCGCGCAAGGGTCGACATGGGTCGAGGTGGACTATCATGCGAAACCACTTTTTTCGGTCCCTACGGTGCCCCTAGATGATGAAAAGTACAATCCGAGGTTGATTACGAACACTTTTGTGCACCCCCTTCCGTAGAGCAAAATCCTGAAGGTCGGGGTCGCGCAAGGGTCGACATGGGTCGAGGTGGACTATCATGCGAAACCACTTTTTTCGGTCCCTACGGTGCCCCTAGATGATGAAAAGTACAATCCGAGGTTGATTACGAACACTTTTGTGCACCCCCTTCCGTAGAGCAAAATCCTGAAGGTCGGGGTCGCGCAAGTGTCGACATGGGTCGAGGTGGACTATCATGCGAAACCACTTTTTTTCGGTCCCTACGGTGCCCCTAGATGATGAAAAGTACAATCCGAGGTTGATTACGAACACTTTTGTGCACCCCCTTCCGTAGAGCAAAATCCTGAAGGTCGGGGTTGCGCAAGGGTCGACATGGGTCGAGGTGGACTATCATGCGAAACCACTTTTTTCGGTCCCTACGGTGCCCCTAGATGATGAAAAGTACAATCCGAGGTTGATTACGAACACTTTTGTGCACCCCCTTCCGTAGAGCAAAATCCTGAAGGTCGGGGTCGCACAAGTGTGCACCCCCTTCCGTAGAGCAAAATCCTGAAGGTCGGGGTCGCGCAAGGGTCGACATGGGTCGAGGTGGACTATCATGCGAAACCACTTTTTTCGGTCCCTACGGTGCCCCTAGATGATGAAAAGTACAATCCGAGGTTGATTACGAAACACTTTTGTGCACCCCCTTCCGTAGAGCAAAATCCTGAAGGTCGGGGTTGCGCACAAGTAGACCCCCTGTCCGTAGAGCAAAATCCTGAAGGTCGGGGTCGCGCAAGGGTCGACATGGGTCGAGGTGGACTATCATGCGAAACCACTTTTTTCGGTCCCTACGGTGCCCCTAGATGATGAAAAGTACAATCCGAGGTTGATTACGAAACACTTTTGTGCACCCCCTTCCGTAGAGCAAAATCCTGAAGGTCGGGGTCGCGCAAGGGTCGACATGGGTCGAGGTGGACTATCATGCGAAACCACTTTTTTCGGTCCCTACGGTGCCCCTAGATGATGAAAAGTACAATCCGAGGTTGATTACGAACACTTTTGTGCACCCCCTTCCGTAGAGCAAAATCCTGAAGGTCGGGGTCGCACAAGTGTGCACCCCCTTCCGTAGAGCAAAATCCTGAAGGTCGGGGGTCGCGCAAGGGTCGACATGGGTCGAGGTGGACTATCATGCGAAACCACTTTTTTCGGTCCCTACGGTGCCCCTAGATGATGAAAAGTACAATCCGAGGTTGATTACGAACACTTTTGTGCACCCCCTTCCGTAGAGCAAAATCCTGAAGGTCGGGGTTGCGCACAAGTAGACCCCCTTCCGTAGAGCAAAATCCTGAAGGTCGGGGTCGCGCAAGGGTCGACATGGGTCGAGGTGGACTATCATGCGAAACCACTTTTTTCGGTCCCTACGGTGCCCCTAGATGATGAAAAGTACAATCCGAGGTTGATTACGAACACTTTTGTGCACCCCCTTCCGTAGAGCAAAATCCTGAAGGTCGGGGTCGCACAAGTGTGCACCCCCTTCCGTAGAGCAAAATCCTGAAGGTCGGGGTCGCGCAAGGGTCGACATGGGTCGAGGTGGACTATCATGCGAAACCACTTTTTTCGGTCCCTACGGTGCCCCTAGATGATGAAAAGTACAATCCGAGGTTGATTACGAACACTTTTGTGCACCCCCTTCCGTAGAGCAAAATCCTGAAGGTCGGGGTTGCGCACAAGTCGACCCCCTTCCGTAGAGCAAAATCCTGAAGGTCGGGGTCGCGCAAGGGTCGACATGGGTCGAGGTGGACTATCATGCGAAACCACTTTTTTCGGTCCCTACGGTGCCCCTAGATGATGAAAAGTACAATCCGAGGTTGATTACGAACACTTTTGTGCACCCCCTTCCGTAGAGCAAAATCCTGAAGGTCGGGGTCGCGCAAGGGTCGACATGGGTCGAGGTGGACTATCATGCGAAACCACTTTTTTCGGTCCCTACGGTGCCCCTAGATGATGAAAAGTACAATCCGAGGTTGATTACGAACACTTTTGTGCACCCCCCTTCCGTAGAGCAAAATCCTGAAGGTCGGGGTCGCGCAAGGGTCGACATGGGTCGAGGTGGACTATCATGCGAAACCACTTTTTTCGGTCCCTACGGTGCCCCTAGATGATGAAAAGTACAATCCGAGGTTGATTACGAACACTTTTGTGCACCCCCTTCCGTAGAGCAAAATCCTGAAGGTCGGGGTTGCGCACAAGTCGACCCCCTTCCGTAGAGCAAAATCCTGAAGGTCGGGGTCGCGCAAGGGTCGAACTTGGGTCGAGGGTGGACTATCATGCGAAACCACTTTTTTCGGTCCCTACGGTGCCCCCTAGATGATGAAAAGTACAATCCGAGGTTGATTACGAACACTTTTGTGCACCCCCCTTCCGTAGAGCAAAATCCTGAAGGTCGGGGTCGCGCAAGGGTCGACATGGGTCGAGGTGGACTATCATGCGAAACCACTTTTTTCGGTCCCTACGGTGCCCCCTAGATGATGAAAAGTACAATCCGAGGTTGATTACGAACACTTTTGTGCACCCCCTTCCGTAGAGCAAAAATCCTGAAGGTCGGGGTCGCGCAAGGGTCGACATGGGTCGAGGTGGACTATCATGCGAAACCACTTTTTTCGGTCCCTACGGTGCCCCTAGATGATGAAAAGTACAATCCGAGGTTGATTACGAACACTTTTGTGCACCCCCTTCCGTAGAGCAAAATCCTGAAGGTCGGGGTCGCGCAAGGGTCGACATGGGTCGAGGTGGACTATCATGCGAAACCACTTTTTTCGGTCCCTACGGTGCCCCTAGATGATGAAAAGTACAATCCGAGGTTGATTACGAACACTTTTGTGCACCCCCTTCCGTAGAGCAAAATCCTGAAGGTCGGGGTCGCACAAGTGTGCACCCCCTTCCGTAGAGCAAAATCCTGAAGGTCGGGGTCGCGCAAGGGTCGACATGGGTCGAGGTGGACTATCATGCGAAACCACTTTTTTCGGTCCCTACGGTGCCCCTAGATGATGAAAAGTACAATCCGAGGTTGATTACGAACACTTTTGTGCACCCCCAAAAATGGCCAAAATCCTGAAGGTCGGGTTCTCGGGGCGGTCGAGGCCCTCTGACGTGCACGAAAAACCGATACCCACGCCGAGCTTCAGAATTTGGTCTCCAGAGACTAAGTCCCAACCGAAACTGGCAACCCACAAAAGTGTACCAAGGAGTGGTCGGATCGAGTTACAGTGTTCGAGAGTATTGGACGAGGATGGTTATACGCAACTTTTTGCTAAAGGTGTCCAAGACCGTCAGACCCTTACTTACGGAGATATAAGACACGTGCGTGGTTGCCGTGCCGAGCTTCAGAAATGTTGCTCCAGAGACAAAGTCCCAGAAAACCTTCCGACCCCAAAAACTCCCAGAAGGAGTCCTCGGATCGTTTCGCGATGTTCTAGTGAAATGTTCAGCTCGACGAAATGCAACTTTTACCTAAAGGGGTCCAAGACCGTCAAACGCTTAGGTACGGAGATACGGGCATGGGTCGGTTTTCCCCATACAAAATACCCCATGGAAAACTGCAAAACCCCAAAACAGGTCGAAGGAGTGGTCGGATCGTTTCGTGGTGTCTAGTGAAATGTTCCATTCGATAGGGCGCAACTTTTTGCTAAAGGTGTCCAAGACCGTCAGACCCCTTACTTACGGAGATATAAGACACGTGCGTGGTTGCTCGTGCCGAGCTTCAGAATGTTGCTCCAGAGACTAAGTCCCAGAAAACCTTCCGACCTCAAAAACTCCCAGAAGGAGGCGTCGGATCGTTTCGCGATGTTCTAGTGAAATGTTCAACTCGACGGAATGCAACTTTTACCTAAAGGGGTCCAAGACCGTCAGACGCTTAGGTACGGAGAAACGGGCATGGGTCGGTTTTCCCCATACAAAATACCCCATGGAAAACTGCAAAACCCCAAAACAGGTCGAAGGAGTGGTCGGATCGTTTCGTGGTGTTCTAGTGAAATGTTCCATTCGATAGGGCGCAACTTTTTGCTAAAGGTGTCCAAGACCGTCAGACCCTTACTTACGGAGATATAAGACACGTGCGTGGTTGCTCGTGCCGAGCTTCAGAAATGTTGCTCCAGAGACTAAGTCCCAGAAAACCTTCCGACCCCAAAAACTCCCAGAAGGAGGCCTCGGATCGTTTCGCGATGTTCTAGCGAAATGTTCAGCTCGACGGAATGCAACTTTTACCTAAAGGGGTCCAAGACCGTCAGACGCTTAGGTACGGAGATACGGGCATGGGTCGGTTTTCCCCATACAAAATACCCCCATGGAAAACTGCAAAACCCCAAAACAGGTCGAAGGAGTGGTCGGATCGTTTCGTGGTGTTCTAGTGAAATGTTCCATTCGATAGGGCGCAACTTTTTGCTAAAGGTGTCCAAGACCGTCAGACCCTTACTTACGGAGATATAAGACACGTGCGTGGTTGCCCGTGCCGAGCTTCAGAAATGTTGCTCCAGAGACTAAGTCCCAGAAAACCTTCCGACCCCAAAAACTCCCAGAAGGAGTGGTCGGATCGTTTCGCGATGTTCTAGTGAAATGTTCAGCTCGACGGAATGCAACTTTTACCTAAAGGGGTCCAAGACCGTCAGACGCTTAGGTACGGAGATACGGGCATGGGTCGGTTTTCCCCATA
>NW_026525469.1:210000-215000 GCF_943737925.1 Anopheles nili | reverse complement strand
TCGTTTCACCGTTTGATGCGAGATCGGGGTATACCCGGTACCGCGGTACTTCCCACCCAGGTTGGATGGCCGTACAACACTCAAGAAGTAACAACGTGCCGGTGCTAAGCACCGTCTCCTCAAGATCTACGAGTTCTGACACCTCTTGGCTACTTGACCCCTTTCCCGGTGGGTGCAAGTCACTCTACTCCGAGCCCTGGGACACCTTCCCAGGGTGTTTTCCATGTACCACTAACCCTTGGTTGGACACCTCTTGGCTACTTGACCCCATTCCCGGTGGGTGCAAGTCACCGTGCGGAACCTTTCGGCCGCTCTCCCTAGGACTGTGTTGCAGGCAAGCACAGTGGTTCCGCGACCTAGAGACAGCGGCACCCCTTGTTACTGCTACTCCGAGCCCTGGGACACCTTCCCAGGGTGTTTTCCATCTACCACTAGCCTCTGGTTGACCATCGGTGGAGGTAGTTGATTTCACCCAAAACCACCCTAGGTCACCGTTCCGACCGCCCAGCTACCGTTAAAACGCCTCCGGACACCAGGACACACCTTCCCGGTACCAGAACCAGTCGTAGTTGCCGTCACCCAAATTTCATACAACCGTCACCCACGGGCCGAAACACCTTGCCACTACATGAGTCTAGTATTAGGTCCTAGGGTCTCTTTTCGACAACTCCCGACCTCCCTGATATCGAATCGTCAGTTTACATGAGGAGGCTAAACTTTCTATGACGACTCAGTACAACCATACCCCCCTATAATAGTGAAATGTCAAATTCTAGGGCTTTTTGGCCATGGAAAATTCTGAAGCTCGGCACGAGCAAACATGACCCATGCTTGTATCTCCGAAACTATGAGTCTGACAGTTTTGCACCCTTCTGCGGAAAGTTGTGTCTCGGTAAGCCTAAAAAGTCAGTAGAACATCACGAAACGATCCGACCACTCCTTCGACCTGTTTTGGGGTTTTGCAGTTTTCCATGGGGTATTTTGTATGGGGAAAACCGACCCATGCCCGTATCTCCGTACCTAAGCGTCTGACGGTCTTGGACCCCTTTAGGTAAAAGTTGCATTTCGTCGAGCTGAACATTTCACTAGAACATCGCGAAACGATCCGACGACTCCTTCTGGGAGTTTTTGGGGTCGGAAGGTTTTCTGGGACTTAGTCTCTGGAGCAACATTTCTGAAGCTCGGCACGAGCAACCACGCACGTGTCTTATATCTCCGTAAGTAAGGGTCTGACGGTCTTGGACACCTTTAGCAAAAAGTTGCGCCCTATCGAATGGAACATTTCACTAGAACACCACGAAACGATCCGACCACTCCTTCGACCTGTTTTGGGGTTTTGCAGTTTTCCATGGGGTATTGTGTATGGGGAAAACCGACCCATGCCCGTATCTCCGTACCTAAGCGTCTGACGGTCTTGGACCCCTTGAGGTAAAAGTTGCATTCCGTCGAGCTGAACATTTCACTAGAACATCGCGAAACGATCCGACGACTCCTTCTGGGAGTTTTTGGGGTCGGAAGGTTTTCTGGGACTTAGTCTCTGGAGCAACATTTCTGAAGCTCGGCACGAGCAACCACGCACGTGTCTTATATCTCCGTAAGTAAGGGTCTGACGGTCTTGGACACCTTTAGCAAAAAGTTGCGCCCTATCGAATGGAACATTTCACTAGAACACCACGAAACGATCCGACCACTCCTTCGACCTGTTTTGGGGTTTTGCAGTTTTCCATGGGGTATTGTGTATGGGGAAAACCGACCCATGCCCGTATCTCCGTACCTAAGCGTCTGACGGTCTTGGACCCCTTGAGGTAAAAGTTGCATTCCGTCGAGCTGAACATTTCACTAGAACATCGCGAAACGATCCGACGACTCCTTCTGGGAGTTTTTGGGGTCGGAAGGTTTTCTGGGACTTAGTCTCTGGAGCAACATTTCTGAAGCTCGGCACGAGCAACCACGCACGTGTCTTATATCTCCGTAAGTAAGGGTCTGACGGTCTTGGACACCTTTAGCAAAAAGTTGCGCCCTATCGAATGGAACATTTCACTAGAACACCACGAAACGATCCGACCACTCCTTCGACCTGTTTTTGGGTTTTGCAGTTTTCCATGGGGTATTTTGTATGGGGAAAACCGACCCATGCCCGTATCTCCGTACCTAAGCGTCTGACGGTCTTGGACCCCTTTAGGTAAAAGTTGCATTCCGTCGAGCTGAACATTTCACTAGAACATCGCGAAACGATCCGACGACTCCTTCTGGGAGTTTTTGGGGTCCGAAGGTTTTCTGGGACTTAGTCTCTGGAGCAACATTTCTGAAGCTCGGCACGGGCAACCACGCACGTGTCTTATATCTCCGTAAGTAAGGGTCTGACGGTCTTGGACACCTTTAGCAAAAAGTTGCGTATAACCATCCTCGTCAATACTCTCGAACACTGTAACTCGATCCGACCACTCCTTGGTACACTTTTGTGGGTTACCAGTTTCGGTTGGGACTTAGTCTCTGGAGACCAAATTCTGAAGCTCGGCGTGGGTACCGACTTTTTGTGCACGTCCGAGGGCCTCGACCGCCCCGAGAACCCGGACCTTCAGGATTTTGGCCATTTTTGGGGGTGCACAAAAGTCTTCGTAATCAACCTCGGATTGTACTTTTCATCATCTAGGGGCACCGTAGGGACCGAAAAAAGTGGTTTCGCATGATAGTCCACCTCGACCCATGTCGACCCTTGCGCGACCCCGACCTTCAGGATTTTGCTCTACGGAAGGGGGTGCACACTTGTGCGACCCCGACCTTCAGGATTTTGCTCTACGGAAGGGGGTGCACAAAAGTGTTCGTAATCAACCTCGGATTGTACTTTTCATCATCTAGGGGCACCGTAGGGACCGAAAAAAGTGGTTTCGCATGATAGTCCACCTCGACCCATGTCGACCCTTGCGCGACCCCGACCTTCAGGATTTTGCTCTACGGAAGGGGGTGCACACTTGTGCGACCCCGACCTTCAGGATTTTGCTCTACGGAAGGGGGTGCACAAAAGTGTTCGTAATCAACCTCGGATTGTACTTTTCATCATCTAGGGGCACCGTAGGGACCGAAAAAAGTGGTTTCGCATGATAGTCCACCTTGACCCATGTCGACCCTTGCGCGACCCCGACCTTCAGGATTTTGCTCTACGGAAGGGGGTGCACATTTGTGCGACCCCGACCTTCAGGATTTTGCTCTACGGAAGGGGGTGCACAAAAGTGTTCGTAATCAACCTCGGATTGTACTTTTCATCATCTAGGGGCACCGTAGGGACCGAAAAAAGTGGTTTCGCATGATAGTCCACCTCGACCCATGTCGACCCTTGCGCGACCCCGACCTTCAGGGTTTTGCTCTATGGAAGGGGGTGCACACTTGTGCGACCCCGACCTTCAGGATTTTGCTCTACGGAAGGGGGTGCACAAAAGTGTTCGTAATCAACCTCGGATTGTACTTTTCATCATCTAGGGGCACCGTAGGGACCGAAAAAAGTGGTTTCGCATGATAGTCCACCTCGACCCATGTCGACCCTTGCGCGACCCCGACCTTCAGGATTTTGCTCTACGGAAGGGGGTCTACTTGTGCGCAACCCCGACCTTCAGGATTTTGCTCTACGGAAGGGGGTGCACAAAAGTGTTCGTAATCAACCTCGGATTGTACTTTTCATCATCTAGGGGCACCGTAGGGACCGAAAAAAGTGGTTTCGCATGATAGTCCACCTCGACCCATGTCGACCCTTGCGCGACCCCGACCTTCAGGATTTTGCTCTACGGAAGGGGGTCGACTTGTGCGCAACCCCGACCTTCAGGATTTTGCTCTACGGAAGGGGGTGCACAAAAGTGTTCGTAATCAACCTCGGATTGTACTTTTCATCATCTAGGGGCACCGTAGGGACCGAAAAAAGTGGTTTCGCATGATAGTCCACCTCGACCCATGTCGACCCTTGCGCGACCCCGACCTTCAGGATTTTGCTCTACGGAAGGGGGTCGACTTGTGCGCAACCCCGACCTTCAGGATTTTGCTCTACGGAAGGGGGTGCACAAAAGTGTTCGTAATCAACCTCGGATTGTACTTTTCATCATCTAGGGGCACCGTAGGGACCGAAAAAAGTGGTTTCGCATGATAGTCCACCTCGACCCATGTCGACCCTTGCGCGACCCCGACCTTCAGGATTTTGCTCTACGGAAGGGGTCCTCTCTGTACAAGGTTTAGGGGTACATTTTCACCCAAAAACCACTATCGCTCATCCGAAACAACTCCTCGACATGTGTCTTCTCTGTAAATTTGGCCCCGATCTGACGAGTAGTTTTCGAGATATGCCCCTCTGAAGGTACATATTGGGACTTAGCCGATTTTCACCCATTGCGGTGTCTATGGGGTGTTGGGAATCGCTCTACCGACCAGCCGGTTGGAGATATCGAGTTGCGGTCTTCGGCGCGTTTGCTCAACTCCGTAATGCCTACTTTTCGTCCATACACACAACACCTCGCAGAGTTCTCCTTCTGCCAGATATAGCGCGTGCCCCTTTGTTCGTGCACCGTTTTGGCCCGTTTTTCGCACATTGCCTCGAAACCATGCGTCCGACGCTTTTGCGTCCCAAGTACCGATGTTAGAACACCACCGTGGCTAACTTTCGTCCATATACGCCAAACTTCTCAGACACCTCCATCCGAGAGTATTTCGTGTTTTCCCATATATTGCATACTGCCAGGGGTTTTCTTCCATACAACTTTCAATGTTCTGTAAAACACCCGCGCATCGTCCGATTGGACTGAAACTGCTCCGGCGCGCTCTCTGCCGTGCTACAACTCTGCGCAAACCATCAAAACCTCGATGCCTGCGTGCGCACCTAGCCATCTGAACTCCGTACACTCTGGCTTAACAGGCCTCTTAGCCCGTTACAACATGGCTAACCCACTGGTAACCGGTAACCGTCACTCGTCCAATGTGGTCCATCACCCGTGCAAGCTGTTTCGCGTGCTTGCGCTTGC
>NW_026525469.1:195000-200000 GCF_943737925.1 Anopheles nili | reverse complement strand
ACGACTCCTTCTGGGAGTTTTTGGGGTCGGAAGGTTTTCTGGGACTTAGTCTCTGGAGCAACATTTCTGAAGCTCGGCACGAGCAACCACGCACGTGTCTTATATCTCCGTAAGTAAGGGTCTGACGGTCTTGGACACCTTTAGCAAAAAGTTGCGTATAACCATCCTCGTCAATACTCTCGAACACTGTAACTCGATCCGACCACTCCTTGGTATACTTTTGTGGGTTGCCAGTTTCGGTTGGGACTTAGTCTCTGCAGACCAAATTCTGAAGCTCGGCGTGGGTACCGACTTTTCGTGCACGTCCGAGGGCCTCGACCGCCCCGAGAACCCGGACCTTCAGGATTTTGGCCATTTTTGGGGGTGCACAAAAGTGTTCGTAATCAACCTCGGATTGTACTTTTCATCATCTAGGGGCACCGTAGGGACCGAAAAAAGTGGTTTCGCATGATAGTCCACCTCGACCCATGTCGACCCTTGCGCGACCCCGACCTTCAGGATTTTGCTCTACGGAAGGGGGTCTACTTGTGCGCAACCCCGACCTTCAGGATTTTGCTCTACGGAAGGGGGTGCACAAAAGTGTTCGTAATCAACCTCGGATTGTACTTTTCATCATCTAGGGGCACCGTAGGGACCGAAAAAAGTGGTTTCGCATGATAGTCCACCTCGACCCATGTCGACCCTTGCGCGACCCCGACCTTCAGGATTTTGCTCTACGGAAGGGGGTCGACTTGTGCGCAACCCCGACCTTCAGGATTTTGCTCTACGGAAGGGGGTGCACAAAAGTGTTCGTAATCAACCTCGGATTGTACTTTTCATCATCTAGGGGCACCGTAGGGACCGAAAAAAGTGGTTTCGCATGATAGTCCACCTCGACCCATGTCGACCCTTGCGCGACCCCGACCTTCAGGATTTTGCTCTACGGAAGGGGGTCTACTTGTGCGCAACCCCGACCTTCAGGATTTTGCTCTACGGAAGGGGGTGCACAAAAGTGTTCGTAATCAACCTCGGATTGTACTTTTCATCATCTAGGGGCACCGTAGGGACCGAAAAAAGTGGTTTCGCATGATAGTCCACCTCGACCCATGTCGACCCTTGCGCGACCCCGACCTTCAGGATTTTGCTCTACGGAAGGGGTCTACCCTTGCGCGACCCCGACCTTCAGGATTTTGCTCTACGGAAGGGGGTGCACAAAAGTGTTCGTAATCAACCTCGGATTGTACTTTTCATCATCTAGGGGCACCGTAGGGACCGAAAAAAGTGGTTTCGCATGATAGTCCACCTCGACCCATGTCGACCCTTGCGCGACCCCGACCTTCAGGATTTTGCTCTACGGAAGGGGTCCTCTCTGTACAAGGTTTAGGGGTACATTTTCACCCAAAAACCACTATCGCTCATCCGAAACAACTCCTCGACATGTGTCTTCTCTGTGAATTTGGCCCCGATCTGACGAGTAGTTTTCGAGATATGCCCCTCTGAAGGTACATATTGGGACTTAGCCGATTTTCACCCATTGCGGTGTCTATGGGGTGTTGGGAATCGCTCTACCGACCAGCCGGTTGGAGATATCGAGTTGCGGTCTTCAGCGCAATTGCTCAACTCCGTAATGCCTACTTTTCGTCCATACACACAACACCTCGCAGAGTTCTCCTTCTGCCAGATATAGCGCGTGCCCCTTTGTTCGTGCACCGTTTTGGCCCGTTTTTCGCACATCGCTTCGAAACCATGCGTCCGACGGTTTTGCGTCCCAAGCACCGATGTTAGAACACCACCGTGGCTAACTTTCGTCCATATACGCCAACTCCGTGCAATGTCTCCATCACCCTGTTTTTGGGTGAAAACCCATTTCTGGGACTTAGCAGATTTTCACCCATTGCGGTTTCTATGAGGTGTTGAGAATCGCTCTACCGACCAGCCGGTTGGAGATATCGAGTTGCGGTCTTCGGCGCGTTTGCTCAACTTCGTAATGCCTACTTTTCGTCCATACACACAACACCTCGCAGAGTTCTCCTTCTGCCAGATATAGCGCGTGCCCCTTTGTTCGTGCACCGTTTTGGCCCGTTTTTCGCACATCGCTTCGAAACCATGCGTCCGACGGTTTTGCGTCCCAAGCACCGATGTTAGAACACCACCGTGGCTAACTTTCGTCCATATACGCCAACTCCGTGCAATGTCTCCATCACCCTGTTTTTGGGTGAAAACCCATTTCTGGGACTTAGTCGATTTTCACCCATTGCGGTGTCTATGGGGTGTTGGGAATCGCTCTACCGACCAGCCGGTTGGAGATATCGAGTTGCGGTCTTCAGCGCAATTGCTCAACTCCGTAATGCCTACTTTTCGTCCATACACACAACACCTCGCAGAGTTCTCCTTCTGCCAGATATAGCGCGTGCCCCTTTGTTCGTGCACCATTTTTGCCCGTTTTTCGCACATTGCCTCGAAACCATGCGTTCGACGGTTTTGCGTCCCAAGCACCGATGTTAGAACACCACCGTGGCTAACTTTCGTCCATATACGCCAACTCCGTGCAATGTCTCCATCATCCTGTTTTTGGGTGAAAACCCATTTCTGGGACAGCCGATTTTCACCCATTGCGGTGTCTATGGGGTGTTGGGAATCGCTCTACCGACCAGCCGGTTGGAGATATCGAGTTGCGGTCTTCGGCGCGTTTGCTCAACTTCGTAATGCCTACTTTTCGTCCATACACACAACACCTCGCAGAGTTCTCCTTCTGCCAGATATAGCGCGTGCCCCTTTGTTCGTGCACCGTTTTGGCCCGTTTTTCGCACATCGCTTCGAAACCATGCGTCCGACGGTTTTGCGTCCCAAGCACCGATGTTAGAACACCACCGTGGCTAACTTTCGTCCATATACGCCAACTCCGTGCAATGTCTCCATCACCCTGTTTTTGGGTGAAAACCCATTTCTGGGACTTAGTCGATTTTCACCCATTGCGGTGTCTATGGGGTGTTGGGAATCGCTCTACCGACCAGCCGGTTGGAGATATCGAGTTGCGGTCTTCAGCGCAATTGCTCAACTCCGTAATGCCTACTTTTCGTCCATACACACAACACCTCGCAGAGTTCTCCTTCTGCCAGATATAGCGCGTGCCCCTTTGTTCGTGCACCATTTTTGCCCGTTTTTCGCACATTGCCTCGAAACCATGCGTTCGACGGTTTTGCGTCCCAAGCACCGATGTTAGAACACCACCGTGGCTAACTTTCGTCCATATACGCCAACTCCGTGCAATGTCTCCATCACCCTGTTTTTGGGTGAAAACCCATTTCTGGGACTTAGTCGATTTTCACCCATTGCGGTGTCTATGGGGTGTTGGGAATCGCTCTACCGACCAGCCGGTTGGAGATATCGAGTTGCGGTCTTCAGCGCAATTGCTCAACTCCGTAATGCCTACTTTTCGTCCATACACACAACACCTCGCAGAGTTCTCCTTCTGCCAGATATAGCGCGTGCCCCTTTGTTCGTGCACCATTTTTGCCCGTTTTTCGCACATTGCCTCGAAACCATGCGTTCGACGGTTTTGCGTCCCAAGCACCGATGTTAGAACACCACCGTGGCTAACTTTCGTCCATATACGCCAACTCCGTGCAATGTCTCCATCATCCTGTTTTTGGGTGAAAACCCATTTCTGGGACAGCCGATTTTCACCCATTGCGGTGTCTATGGGGTGTTGGGAATCGCTCTACCGACCAGCCGGTTGGAGATATCGAGTTGCGGTCTTCGGCGCGTTTGCTCAACTCCGTAATGCCTACTTTTCGTCCATACACACAACACCTCGCAGAGTTCTCCTTCTGCCAGATATAGCGCGTGCCCCTTTGTTCGTGCACCATTTTTGCCCGTTTTTCGCACATTGCCTCGAAACCATGCGTTCGACGGTTTTGCGTCCCAAGCACCGATGTTAGAACACCACCGTGGCTAACTTTCGTCCATATACGCCAACTCCGTGCAATGTCTCCATCATCCTGTTTTTGGGTGAAAACCCATTTCTGGGACAGCCGATTTTCACCCATTGCGGTGTCTATGGGGTGTTGGGAATCGCTCTACCGACCAGCCGGTTGGAGATATCGAGTTGCGGTCTTCGGCGCGTTTGCTCAACTTCGTAATGCCTACTTTTCGTCCATACACACAACACCTCGCAGAGTTCTCCTTCTGCCAGATATAGCGCGTGCCCCTTTGTTCGTGCACCGTTTTGGCCCGTTTTTCGCACATCGCTTCGAAACCATGCGTCCGACGGTTTTGCGTCCCAAGCACCGATGTTAGAACACCACCGTGGCTAACTTTCGTTCATATACGCCAAACTTCTCAGACACCTCCATCCGAGAGTATTTCGTGTTTTCCCATATATTGCATACTGCCAGGGGTTTTCTTCCATACAACTTTCAATGTTCTGTAAAACACCCGTGCATCGTCCGATTGGACTGAAACTGCTCCGGCGCGCTCTCTGCCGTGCTACAACTCTGCGCAAACCATCAAAACCTCGATGCCTGCGTGCGCACCTAGCCATCTGAACTCCGTACACTCTGGCTTAACAGGCCTCTTAGCCCGTTACAACATGGCTAACCCACTGGTAACCGGTAACCGTCACTCGTCCAATGTGGTCCATCACCCGTGCAAGCTGTTTCGCGTGCTTGCGCTTGCTCCGTGAGCAATCCCGCGTGCATTCGGTTGTCTTCCAACAGCGTGTTCGTCTCGCAACAATCTCCTCCGTGTGTACGCCTGGTGCTATGCAACAAGTTGAAATTTTTCGGGAAGTCAAGTTTTGGGACTTGTACTTTTTTTCAACATTAAATGCAGCTTTTCGCACACCATAGCAACTCGGGCTTCGACTTTCGGGACTTGGTGCTTTTCGCGGATCAAGCCCAATGGACTTGACCCGCTAAAGCTCACCTCCTCTCTATCGCTCCATTCGGGTAGCTATGGTGCACCCCAGCCAGTAGCGCACATGCACCCCATGTCTGAGGCACAAGCACACCACCCACTAG
>NW_026525469.1:165000-182500 GCF_943737925.1 Anopheles nili | reverse complement strand
GGGGAAAACCGACCCATGCCCGTATCTCCGTACCTAAGCGTCTGACGGTCTTGGACCCCCTTAGGTAAAAGTTGCATTCCGTCGAGCTGAACAATTCGCTAGAACATCGCGAAACGATCCGACGACTCCTTCTGGGAGTTTTTGGGGTCGGAAGGTTTTCTGGGACTTAGTCTCTGGAGCAACATTTCTGAAGCTCGGCACGAGCAACCACGCACGTGTCTTATATCTCCGTAAGTAAGGGTCTGACGGTCTTGGACACCTTTAGCAAAAAGTTGCGCCCTATCGAATGGAACATTTCACTAGAACATCACGAAACGATCCGACCACTCCTTCGACCTGTTTTGGGGTTTTGCAGTTTACCATGGGGTATTTTGTATGGGGAAAACCGACCCATGCCCGTATCTCCGTACCTAAGCGTCTGACGGTCTTGGACCCCTTTAGGTAAAAGTTGCATTCCGTCGAGCTGAACATTTCACTAGAACATCGCGAAACGATCCGACGACTCCTTCTGGGAGTTTTTGGGGTCCGAAGGTTTTCTGGGACTTAGTCTCTGGAGCAACATTTCTGAAGCTCGGCACGAGCAACCACGCACGTGTCTTATATCTCCGTAAGTAAGGGTCTGACGGTCTTGAACACCTTTAGCAAAAAGTTGCGCCCTATCGAATGGAACATTTCACTAGAACACCACGAAACGATCCGACCACTCCTCCGACCTGTTTTGGGGTTTTGCAGTTTTCCATGGGGTATTTTGTATGGGGAAAACCGACCCATGCCCGTATCTCCGTACCTAAGCGTCTGACGGTCTTGGACCCCTTTAGGTAAAAGTTGCATTCCGTCGAGCTGAACATTTCACTAGAACATCGCGAAACGATCCGACGACTCCTTCTGGGAGTTTTTGGGGTCCGAAGGTTTTCTGGGACTTAGTCTCTGGAGCAACATTTCTGAAGCTCGGCACGAGCAACCACGCACGTGTCTTATATCTCCGTAAGTAAGGGTCTGACGGTCTTGAACACCTTTAGCAAAAAGTTGCGCCCTATCGAATGGAACATTTCACTAGAACACCACGAAACGATCCGACCACTCCTCCGACCTGTTTTGGGGTTTTGCAGTTTTCCATGGGGTATTTTGTATGGGGAAAACCGACCCATGCCCGTATCTCCGTACCTAAGCGTCTGACGGTCTTGGACCCCTTGAGGTAAAAGTTGCATTCCGTCGAGCTGAACATTTCACTAGAACATCGCGAAACGATCCGACGACTCCTTCTGGGAGTTTTTGGGGTCGGAAGGTTTTCTGGGACTTAGTCTCTGGAGCAACATTTCTGAAGCTCGGCACGGGCAACCACGCACGTGTCTTATATCTCCGTAAGTAAGGGTCTGACGGTCTTGGACACCTTTAGCAAAAAGTTGCGCCCTATCGAATGGAACATTTCACTAGAACACCACGAAACGATCCGACCACTCCTTCGACCTGTTTTGGGGTTTTGCAGTTTTCCATGGGGTATTTTGTATGGGGAAAACCGACCCATGCCCGTATCTCCGTACCTAAGCGTCTGACGGTCTTGGACCCCTTTAGGTAAAAGTTGCATTCCGTCGAGCTGAACATTTCACTAGAACATCGCGAAACGATCCGACGACTCCTTCTGGGAGTTTTTGGGGTCCGAAGGTTTTCTGGGACTTAGTCTCTGGAGCAACATTTCTGAAGCTCGGCACGAGCAACCACGCACGTGTCTTATATCTCCGTAAGTAAGGGTCTGACGGTCTTGGACACCTTTAGCAAAAAGTTGCGCTCTATCGAATGGAACATTTCACTAGAACACCACGAAACGATCCGACCACTCCTTCGACCTGTTTTGGGGTTTTGCAGTTTTCCATGGGGTATTTTGTATGGGGAAAACCGACCCATGCCCGTATCTCCGTACCTAAGCGTCTGACGGTCTTGGACCCCTTTAGGTAAAAGTTGCATTCCGTCGAGCTGAACATTTCACTAGAACATCGCGAAACGATCCGACGACTCCTTCTGGGAGCTTTTGGGGTCGGAAGGTTTTCTGGGACTTAGTCTCTGGAGCAACATTTCTGAAGCTCGGCACGAGCAACCACGCACGTGTCTTATATCTCCGTAAGTAAGGGTCTGACGGTCTTGGACACCTTTAGCAAAAAGTTGCGCCCTATCGAATGGAACATTTCACTAGAACATCACGAAACGATCCGACCACTCCTTCGACCTGTTTTGGGGTTTTGCAGTTTTCCATGGGGTATTTTGTATGGGGAAAACCGACCCATGCCCGTATCTCCGTACCTAAGCGTCTGACGGTCTTGGACCCCTTTAGGTAAAAGTTGCATTTCGTCGAGCTGAACATTTCGCTAGAACATCGCGAAACGATCCGACGACTCCTTCTGGGAGTTTTTGGGGTCGGAAGGTTTTCTGGGACTTAGTCTCTGGAGCAACATTTCTGAAGCTCGGCACGGGCAACCACGCACGTGTCTTATATCTCCGTAAGTAAGTGTCTGACGGTCTTGGACACCTTTAGCAAAAAGTTGCGCCCTATCGAATGGAACATTTCACTAGAACACCACGAAACGATCCGACCACTCCTTCGACCTGTTTTGGGGTTTTGCAGTTTTCCATGGGGTATTTTGTATGGGGAAAACCGACCCATGCCCGTATCTCCGTACCTAAGCGTCTGACGGTCTTGGACCCCTTTAGGTAAAAGTTGCATTCCGTCGAGCTGAACATTTCACTAGAACATCGCGAAACGATCCGACGACTCCTTCTGGGAGTTTTTGGGGTCCGAAGGTTTTCTGGGACTTAGTCTCTGGAGCAACATTTCTGAAGCTCGGCACGAGCAACCACGCACGTGTCTTATATCTCCGTAAGTAAGGGTCTGACGGTCTTGGACACCTTTAGCAAAAAGTTGCGCCCTATCGAATGGAACATTTCACTAGAACATCACGAAACGATCCGACCACTCCTTCGACCTGTTTTGGGGTTTTGCAGTTTTCCATGGGGTATTTTGTATGGGGAAAACCGACCCATGCCCGTATCTCCGTACCTAAGCGTCTGACGGTCTTGGACCCCTTTAGGTAAAAGTTGCATACCGTCGAGCTGAACATTTCACTAGAACATCGCGAAACGATCCGACGACTCCTTCTGGGAGTTTTTGGGGTCCGAAGGTTTTCTGGGACTTAGTCTCTGGAGCAACATTTCTGAAGCTCGGCACGGGCAACCACGCACGTGTCTTATATCTCCGTAAGTAAGTGTCTGACGGTCTTGGACGCCTTTAGCAAAAAGTTGCGCCCTATCGAATGGAACATTTCACTAGAACACCACGAAACGATCCGACCACTCCTTCGACCTGTTTTTGGGTTTTGCAGTTTTCCATGGGGTATTTTGTATGGGGAAAACCGACCCATGCCCGTATCTCCGTACCTAAGCGTCTGACGGTCTTGGACCCCTTTAGGTAAAAGTTGCATTCCGTCGAGCTGAACATTTCACTAGAACATCGCGAAACGATCCGACGACTCCTTCTGGGAGTTTTTGGGGTCGGAAGGTTTTCTGGGACTTAGTCTCTGGAGCAACATTTCTGAAGCTCGGCACGGGCAACCACGCACGTGTCTTATATCTCCGTAAGTAAGTGTCTGACGGTCTTGGACACCTTTAGCAAAAAGTTGCGCCCTATCGAATGGAACATTTCACTAGAACACCACGAAACGATCCGACCACTCCTTCGACCTGTTTTGGGGTTTTGCAGTTTTCCATGGGGTATTTTGTATGGGGAAAACCGACCCATGCCCGTATCTCCGTACCTAAGCGTCTGACGGTCTTGCACCCCTTAAGGTAAAAGTTGCATTTTGTCGAGCTGAACATTTCACTAGAACATCGCGAAACGATCCGACGACTCCTTCTGGGAGTTTTTGGGGTCGGAAGGTTTTCTGGGACTTAGTCTCTGGAGCAACATTTCTGAAGCTCGGCACGGGCAACCACGCACGTGTCTTATATCTCCGTAAGTAAGTGTCTGACGGTCTTGGACACCTTTAGCAAAAAGTTGCGCCCTATCGAATGGAACATTTCACTAGAACACCACGAAACGATCCGACCACTCCTTCGACCTGTTTTGGGGTTTTGCAGTTTTCCATGGGGTATTTTGTATGGGGAAAACCGACCCATGCCCGTATCTCCGTACCTAAGCGTCTGACGGTCTTGGACCCCTTTAGGTAAAAGTTGCATTCCGTCGAGCTGAACATTTCACTAGAACATCGCGAAACGATCCGACGACTCCTTCTGGGAGTTTTTGGGGTCCGAAGGTTTTCTGGGACTTAGTCTCTGGAGCAACATTTCTGAAGCTCGGCACGAGCAACCACGCACGTGTCTTATATCTCCGTAAGTAAGTGTCTGACGGTCTTGGACACCTTTAGCAAAAAGTTGCGCCCTATCGAATGGAACATTTCACTAGAACACCACGAAACGATCCGACCACTCCTTCGACCTGTTTTGGGGTTTTGCAGTTTTCCATGGGGTATTTTGTATGGGGAAAACCGACCCATGCCCGTATCTCCGTACCTAAGCGTCTGACGGTCTTGGACCCCTTTAGGTAAAAGTTGCATTCCGTCGAGCTGAACATTTCACTAGAACATCGCGAAACGATCCGACGACTCCTTCTGGGAGTTTTTGGGGTCCGAAGGTTTTCTGGGACTTAGTCTCTGGAGCAACATTTCTGAAGCTCGGCACGAGCAACCACGCACGTGTCTTATATCTCCGTAAGTAAGGGTCTGACGGTCTTGGACACCTTTAGCAAAAAGTTGCGCCCTATCGAATGGAACATTTCACTAGAACACCACGAAACGATCCGACCACTCCTTCGACCTGTTTTGGGGTTTTGCAGTTTTCCATGGGGTATTTTGTATGGGGAAAACCGACCCATGCCCGTATCTCCGTACCTAAGCGTCTGACGGTCTTGCACCCCTTAAGGTAAAAGTTGCATTTTGTCGAGCTGAACATTTCACTAGAACATCGCGAAACGATCCGACGACTCCTTCTGGGAGTTTTTGGGGTCGGAAGGTTTTCTGGGACTTAGTCTCTGGAGCAACATTTCTGAAGCTCGGCACGGGCAACCACGCACGTGTCTTATATCTCCGTAAGTAAGTGTCTGACGGTCTTGGACACCTTTAGCAAAAAGTTGCGCCCTATCGAATGGAACATTTCACTAGAACACCACGAAACGATCCGACCACTCCTTCGACCTGTTTTGGGGTTTTGCAGTTTTCCATGGGGTATTTTGTATGGGGAAAACCGACCCATGCCCGTATCTCCGTACCTAAGCGTCTGACGGTCTTGGACCCCTTTAGGTAAAAGTTGCATTCCGTCGAGCTGAACATTTCACTAGAACATCGCGAAACGATCCGACGACTCCTTCTGGGAGTTTTTGGGGTCCGAAGGTTTTCTGGGACTTAGTCTCTGGAGCAACATTTCTGAAGCTCGGCACGAGCAACCACGCACGTGTCTTATATCTCCGTAAGTAAGGGTCTGACGGTCTTGGACACCTTTAGCAAAAAGTTGCGCCCTATCGAATGGAACATTTCACTAGAACACCACGAAACGATCCGACCACTCCTTCGACCTGTTTTGGGGTTTTGCAGTTTTCCATGGGGTATTTTGTATGGGGAAAACCGACCCATGCCCGTATCTCCGTACCTAAGCGTCTGACGGTCTTGGACCCCTTTAGGTAAAAGTTGCATTCCGTCGAGCTGAACATTTCACTAGAACATCGCGAAACGATCCGACGACTCCTTCTGGGAGTTTTTGGGGTCGGAAGGTTTTCTGGGACTTAGTCTCTGGAGCAACATTTCTGAAGCTCGGCACGAGCAACCACGCACGTGTCTTATATCTCCGTAAGTAAGGGTCTGACGGTCTTGGACACCTTTAGCAAAAAGTTGCGCCCTATCGAATGGAACATTTCACTAGAACACCACGAAACGATCCGACCACTCCTTCGACCTGTTTTGGGGTTTTGCAGTTTTCCATGGGGTATTTTGTATGGGGAAAACCGACCCATGCCCGTATCTCCGTACCTAAGCGTCTGACGGTCTTGCACCCCTTAAGGTAAAAGTTGCATTTTGTCGAGCTGAACATTTCACTAGAACATCGCGAAACGATCCGACGACTCCTTCTGGGAGTTTTTGGGGTCCGAAGGTTTTCTGGGACTTAGTCTCTGGAGCAACATTTCTGAAGCTCGGCACGAGCAACCACGCACGTGTCTTATATCTCCGTAAGTAAGGGTCTGACGGTCTTGGACACCTTTAGCAAAAAGTTGCGCCCTATCGAATGGAACATTTCACTAGAACACCACGAAACGATCCGACCACTCCTTCGACCTGTTTTGGGGTTTTGCAGTTTTCCATGGGGTATTTTGTATGGGGAAAACCGACCCATGCCCGTATCTCCGTACCTAAGCGTCTGACGGTCTTGAACCCCTTTAGGTAAAAGTTGCATTTCGTCGAGCTGAACATTTCACTAGAACATCGCGAAACGATCCGACGACTCCTTCTGGGAGTTTTTGGGGTCGGAAGGTTTTCTGGGACTTGGTCTCTGGAGCAACATTTCTGAAGCTCGGCACGAGCAACCACGCACGTGTCTTATATCTCCGTAAGTAAGGGTCTGACGGTCTTGGACACCTTTAGCAAAAAGTTGCGCCCTATCGAATGGAACATTTCACTAGAACACCACGAAACGATCCGACCACTCCTTCGACCTGTTTTGGGGTTTTGCAGTTTTCCATGGGGTATTTTGTATGGGGAAAACCGACCCATGCCCGTATCTCCGTACCTAAGCGTCTGACGGTCTTGGACCCCTTTAGGTAAAAGTTGCATACCGTCGAGCTGAACATTTCACTAGAACATCGCGAAACGATCCGACGACTCCTTCTGGGAGTTTTTGGGGTCCGAAGGTTTTCTGGGACTTAGTCTCTGGAGCAACATTTCTGAAGCTCGGCACGAGCAACCACGCACGTGTCTTATATCTCCGTAAGTAAGGGTCTGACGGTCTTGGACACCTTTAGCAAAAAGTTGCGCCCTATCGAATGGAACATTTCACTAGAACACCACGAAACGATCCGACCACTCCTTCGACCTGTTTTGGGGTTTTGCAGTTTTCCATGGGGTATTTTGTATGGGGAAAACCGACCCATGCCCGTATCTCCGTACCTAAGCGTCTGACGGTCTTGGACCCCTTTAGGTAAAAGTTGCATTCCGTCGAGCTGAACATTTCACTAGAACATCGCGAAACGATCCGACGACTCCTTCTGGGAGTTTTTGGGGTCCGAAGGTTTTCTGGGACTTAGTCTCTGGAGCAACATTTCTGAAGCTCGGCACGAGCAACCACGCACGTGTCTTATATCTCCGTAAGTAAGTGTCTGACGGTCTTGGACGCCTTTAGCAAAAAGTTGCGCCCTATCGAATGGAACATTTCACTAGAACATCACGAAACGATCCGACCACTCCTTCGACCTGTTTTGGGGTTTTGCAGTTTTCCATGGGGTATTTTGTATGGGGAAAACCGACCCATGCCCGTATCTCCGTACCTAAGCGTCTGACGGTCTTGGACCCCTTTAGGTAAAAGTTGCATTCCGTCGAGTTGAACATTTCACTAGAACATCGCGAAACGATCCGACGACTCCTTCTGGGAGTTTTTGGGGTCCGAAGGTTTTCTGGGACTTAGTCTCTGGAGCAACATTTCTGAAGCTCGGCACGAGCAACCACGCACGTGTCTTATATCTCCGTAAGTAAGGGTCTGACGGTCTTGGACACCTTTAGCAAAAAGTTGCGCCCTATCGAATGGAACATTTCACTAGAACACCACGAAACGATCCGACCACTCCTTCGACCTGTTTTGGGGTTTTGCAGTTTTCCATGGGGTATTTTGTATGGGGAAAACCGACCCATGCCCGTATCTCCGTACCTAAGCGTCTGACGGTCTTGGACCCCTTGAGGTAAAAGTTGCATTCCGTCGAGCTGAACATTTCACTAGAACATCGCGAAACGATCCGATGACTCCTTCTGGGAGTTTTTGGGGTCGGAAGGTTTTCTGGGACTTAGTCTCTGGAGCAACATTTCTGAAGCTCGGCACGGGCAACCACGCACGTGTCTTATATCTCCGTAAGTAAGGGTCTGACGGTCTTGGACACCTTTAGCAAAAAGTTGCGCCCTATCGAATGGAACATTTCACTAGAACACCACGAAACGATCCGACCACTCCTTCGACCTGTTTTGGGGTTTTGCAGTTTTCCATGGGGTATTTTGTATGGGGAAAACCGACCCATGCCCGTATCTCCGTACCTAAGCGTCTGACGGTCTTGGACCCCTTTAGGTAAAAGTTGCATTCCGTCGAGCTGAACATTTCACTAGAACATCGCGAAACGATCCGACGCCTCCTTCTGGGAGTTTTTGGGGTCGGAAGGTTTTCTGGGACTTAGTCTCTGGAGCAACATTTCTGAAGCTCGGCACGAACAACCATGCACGTGTCTTATATCTCCGTAAGTAAGGGTCTGACGGTCTTGGACACCTTTAGCAAAAAGTTGCACCCTATCGAATGGAACATTTCACTAGAACACCACGAAACGATCCGACCACTCCTTCGACCTGTTTTGGGGTTTTGCAGTTTTCCATGGGGTATTTTGTATGGGGAAAACCGACCCATGCCCGTATCTCCGTACCTAAGCGTCTGACGGTCTTGGACCCCTTTAGGTAAAAGTTGCATTCCGTCGAGCTGAACATTTCACTAGAACATCGCGAAACGATCCGACGACTCCTTCTGGGAGTTTTTGGGGTCCGAAGGTTTTCTGGGACTTAGTCTCTGGAGCAACATTTCTGAAGCTCGGCACGGGCAACCACGCACGTGTCTTATATCTCCGTAAGTAAGTGTCTGACGGTCTTGGACGCCTTTAGCAAAAAGTTGCGCCCTATCGAATGGAACATTTCACTAGAACACCACGAAACGATCCGACCACTCCTTCGACCTGTTTTGGGGTTTTGCAGTTTTCCATGGGGTATTTTGTATGGGGAAAACCGACCCATGCCCGTATCTCCGTACCTAAGCGTCTGACGGTCTTGGACCCCTTTAGGTAAAAGTTGCATACCGTCGAGCTGAACATTTCACTAGAACATCGCGAAACGATCCGACGACTCCTTCTGGGAGCTTTTGGGGTCGGAAGGTTTTCTGGGACTTAGTCTCTGGAGCAACATTTCTGAAGCTCGGCACGAGCAACCACGCACGTGTCTTATATCTCCGTAAGTAAGGGTCTGACGGTCTTGGACACCTTTAGCAAAAAGTTGCGTCTTATCGAATGGAACATTTCACTAGAACACCACGAAACGATCCGACCACTCCTTCGACCTGTTTTGGGGTTTTGCAGTTTTCCATGGGGTATTTTGTATGGGGAAAACCGACCCATGCCCGTATCTCCGTACCTAAGCGTCTGACGGTCTTGGACCCCTTTAGGTAAAAGTTGCATTTCGTCGAGCTGAACATTTCACTAGAACATCGCGAAACGATCCGACGACTCCTTCTGGGAGCTTTTGGGGTCGGAAGGTTTTCTGGGACTTAGTCTCTGGAGCAACATTTCTGAAGCTCGGCACGAGCAACCACGCACGTGTCTTATATCTCCGTAAGTAAGGGTCTGACGGTCTTGGACACCTTTAGCAAAAAGTTGCGCCCTATCGAATGGAACATTTCACTAGAACATCACGAAACGATCCGACCACTCCTTCGACCTGTTTTGGGGTTTTGCAGTTTTCCATGGGGTATTTTGTATGGGGAAAACCGACCCATGCCCGTATCTCCGTACCTAAGCGTCTGACGGTCTTGGACCCCTTTAGGTAAAAGTTGCATTTCGTCGAGCTGAACATTTCGCTAGAACATCGCGAAACGATCCGACGACTCCTTCTGGGAGTTTTTGGGGTCGGAAGGTTTTCTGGGACTTAGTCTCTGGAGCAACATTTCTGAAGCTCGGCACGGGCAACCACGCACGTGTCTTATATCTCCGTAAGTAAGTGTCTGACGGTCTTGGACACCTTTAGCAAAAAGTTGCGCCCTATCGAATGGAACATTTCACTAGAACACCACGAAACGATCCGACCACTCCTTCGACCTGTTTTGGGGTTTTGCAGTTTTCCATGGGGTATTTTGTATGGGGAAAACCGACCCATGCCCGTATCTCCGTACCTAAGCGTCTGACGGTCTTGGACCCCTTTAGGTAAAAGTTGCATTCCGTCGAGCTGAACATTTCACTAGAACATCGCGAAACGATCCGACGACTCCTTCTGGGAGTTTTTGGGGTCGGAAGGTTTTCTGGGACTTAGTCTCTGGAGCAACATTTCTGAAGCTCGGCACGAGCAACCACGCACGTGTCTTATATCTCCGTAAGTAAGTGTCTGACGGTCTTGGACACCTTTAGCAAAAAGTTGCGCCCTATCGAATGGAACATTTCACTAGAACACCACGAAACGATCCGACCACTCCTTCGACCTGTTTTGGGGTTTTGCAGTTTTCCATGGGGTATTTTGTATGGGGAAAACCGACCCATGCCCGTATCTCCGTACCTAAGCGTCTGACGGTCTTGGACCGCTTTAGGTAAAAGTTGCATTTCGTCGAGCTGAACATTTCACTAGAACATCGCGAAACGATCCGACGACTCCTTCTGGGAGTTTTTGGGGTCGGAAGGTTTTCTGGGACTTAGTCTCTGGAGCAACATTTCTGAAGCTCGGCACGAGCAACCACGCACGTGTCTTATATCTCCGTAAGTAAGTGTCTGACGGTCTTGGACACCTTTAGCAAAAAGTTGCGCCCTATCGAATGGAACATTTCACTAGAACACCACGAAACGATCCGACCACTCCTTCGACCTGTTTTGGGGTTTTGCAGTTTTCCATGGGGTATTTTGTATGGGGAAAACCGACCCATGCCCGTATCTCCGTACCTAAGCGTCTGACGGTCTTGGACCCCTTTAGGTAAAAGTTGCATTCCGTCGAGCTGAACATTTCACTAGAACATCGCGAAACGATCCGACGACTCCTTCTGGGAGTTTTTGGGGTCCGAAGGTTTTCTCGGACTTAGTCTCTGGAGCAACATTTCTGAAGCTCGGCACGAGCAACCACGCACGTGTCTTATATCTCCGTAAGTAAGTGTCTGACGGTCTTGGACACCTTTAGCAAAAAGTTGCGCCCTATCGAATGGAACATTTCACTAGAACACCACGAAACGATCCGACCACTCCTTCGACCTGTTTTGGGGTTTTGCAGTTTTCCATGGGGTATTTTGTATGGGGAAAACCGACCCATGCCCGTATCTCCGTACCTAAGCGTCTGACGGTCTTGGACCGCTTTAGGTAAAAGTTGCATTTCGTCGAGCTGAACATTTCACTAGAACATCGCGAAACGATCCGACGACTCCTTCTGGGAGTTTTTGGGGTCCGAAGGTTTTCTCGGACTTAGTCTCTGGAGCAACATTTCTGAAGCTCGGCACGAGCAACCACGCACGTGTCTTATATCTCCGTAAGTAAGTGTCTGACGGTCTTGGACACCTTTAGCAAAAAGTTGCGCCCTATCGAATGGAACATTTCACTAGAACACCACGAAACGATCCGACCACTCCTTCGACCTGTTTTGGGGTTTTGCAGTTTTCCATGGGGTATTTTGTATGGGGAAAACCGACCCATGCCCGTATCTCCGTACCTAAATGTCTGACGGTCTTGGACCCCTTTAGGTAAAAGTTGCATTCCGTCGAGCTGAACATTTCACTAGAACATCGCGAAACGATCCGACGACTCCTTCTGGGAGTTTTTGGGGTCCGAAGGTTTTCTCGGACTTAGTCTCTGGAGCAACATTTCTGAAGCTCGGCACGAGCAACCACGCACGTGTCTTATATCTCCGTAAGTAAGTGTCTGACGGTCTTGGACACCTTTAGCAAAAAGTTGCGCCCTATCGAATGGAACATTTCACTAGAACACCACGAAACGATCCGACCACTCCTTCGACCTGTTTTGGGGTTTTGCAGTTTTCCATGGGGTATTTTGTATGGGGAAAACCGACCCATGCCCGTATCTCCGTACCTAAGCGTCTGACGGTCTTGGACCGCTTTAGGTAAAAGTTGCATTTCGTCGAGCTGAACATTTCACTAGAACATCGCGAAACGATCCGACGACTCCTTCTGGGAGTTTTTGGGGTCGGAAGGTTTTCTGGGACTTAGTCTCTGGAGCAACATTTCTGAAGCTCGGCACGAGCAACCACGCACGTGTCTTATATCTCCGTAAGTAAGTGTCTGACGGTCTTGGACACCTTTAGCAAAAAGTTGCGCCCTATCGAATGGAACATTTCACTAGAACACCACGAAACGATCCGACCACTCCTTCGACCTGTTTTGGGGTTTTGCAGTTTTCCATGGGGTATTTTGTATGGGGAAAACCGACCCATGCCCGTATCTCCGTACCTAAGCGTCTGACGGTCTTGGACCGCTTTAGGTAAAAGTTGCATTTCGTCGAGCTGAACATTTCACTAGAACATCGCGAAACGATCCGACGACTCCTTCTGGGAGTTTTTGGGGTCGGAAGGTTTTCTGGGACTTAGTCTCTGGAGCAACATTTCTGAAGCTCGGCACGGGCATCCACGCACGTGTCTTATATCTCCGTAAGTAAGGGTCTGACGGTCTTGGACACCTTTAGCAAAAAGTTGCGTATAATCATCCTCGTCAATACTCTCGAACACTGTAACTCGATCCGACCACTCGTTGGTACACTTTTGTGGGTTGCCAGTTTCGGTTGGGACTTTGTCTCTGGAGACCAAATTCTGAAGCTCGGCATGGGTACCGACTTTTCGTGCACGTCAGAGGGCCTCGACCGCCCCGAGAACCCGACCTTCAGGATTTTGGCCATTTTTGGGGGTGCACAAAAGTGTTCGTAATCAACCTCGGATTGTACTTTTCATCATCTAGGGGCACCGTAGGGACCGAAAAAAGTGGTTTCGCATGATAGTCCACCTCGACCCATGTCGACCCTTGCGCGACCCCGACCTTCAGGATTTTGCTCTACGGAAGGGGGTCGACTTGTGCGCAACCCCGACCTTCAGGATTTTGCTCTACGGAAGGGGGTGCACACTTGTGCGACCCCGACCTTCAGGATTTTGCTCTACGGAAGGGGGTGCACAAAAGTGTTCGTAATCAACCTCGGATTGTACTTTTCATCATCTAGGGGCACCGTAGGGACCGAAAAAAGTGGTTTCGCATGATAGTCCACCTCGACCCATGTCGACCCTTGCGCGACCCCGACCTTCAGGATTTTGCTCTACGGAAGGGGGTGCACACTTGTGCGACCCCGACCTTCAGGATTTTGCTCTACGGAAGGGGGTGCACAAAAGTGTTCGTAATCAACCTCGGATTGTACTTTTCATCATCTAGGGGCACCGTAGGGACCGAAAAAAGTGGTTTCGCATGATAGTCCACCTCGACCCATGTCGACCATTGCGCGACCCCGACCTTCAGGATTTTGCTCTACGGAAGGGGGTCTACTTGTGCGCAACCCCGACCTTCAGGATTTTGCTCTACGGAAGGGGGTCGACTTGTGCGCAACCCCGACCTTCAGGATTTTGCTCTACGGAAGGGGGTGCACAAAAGTGTTCGTAATCAACCTCGGATTGTACTTTTCATCATCTAGGGGCACCGTAGGGACCGAAAAAAGTGGTTTCGCATGATAGTCCACCTCGACCCATGTCGACCCTTGCGCGACCCCGACCTTCAGGATTTTGCTCTACGGAAGGGGGTCTACTTGTGCGCAACCCCGACCTTCAGGATTTTGCTCTACGGAAGGGGGTGCACAAAAGTGTTCGTAATCAACCTCGGATTGTACTTTTCATCATCTAGGGGCACCGTAGGGACCGAAAAAAGTGGTTTCGCATGATAGTCCACCTCGACCCATGTCGACCATTGTGCGACCCCGACCTTCAGGATTTTGCTCTACGGAAGGGGGTGCACAAAAGTGTTCGTAATCAACCTCGGATTGTACTTTTCATCATCTAGGGGCACCGTAGGGACCGAAAAAAGTGGTTTCGCATGATAGTCCACCTCGACCCATGTCGACCCTTGCGCGACCCCGACCTTCAGGATTTTGCTCTACGGAAGGGGGTCGACTTGTGCGCAACCCCGACCTTCAGGATTTTGCTCTACGGAAGGGGGTGCACAAAAGTGTTCGTAATCAACCTCGGATTGTACTTTTCATCATCTAGGGGCACCGTAGGGACCGAAAAAAGTGGTTTCGCATGATAGTCCACCTCGACCCATGTCGACCCTTGCGCGACCCCGACCTTCAGGATTTTGCTCTACGGAAGGGGTCTACCCTTGCTCGACCCCGACCTTCAGGATTTTGCTCTACGGAAGGGGGTGCACAAAAGTGTTCGTAATCAACCTCGGATTGTACTTTTCATCATCTAGGGGCACCGTAGGGACCGAAAAAAGTGGTTTCGCATGATAGTCCACCTCGACCCATGTCGACCCTTGCGCGACCCCGACCTTCAGGATTTTGCTCTACGGAAGGGGTCTACCCTTGCGCGACCCCGACCTTCAGGATTTTGCTCTACGGAAGGGGGTCTACTTGTGCGCAACCCCGACCTTCAGGATTTTGCTCTACGGAAGGGGGTGCACAAAAGTGTTCGTAATCAACCTCGGATTGTACTTTTCATCATCTAGGGGCACCGTAGGGACCGAAAAAAGTGGTTTCGCATGATAGTCCACCTCGACCCATGTCGACCCTTGCGCGACCCCGACCTTCAGGATTTTGCTCTACGGAAGGGGGTGCACAAAAGTGTTCGTAATCAACCTCGGATTGTACTTTTCATCATCTAGGGGCACCGTAGGGACCGAAAAAAGTGGTTTCGCATGATAGTCCACCTCGACCCATGTCGACCCTTGCGCGACCCCGACCTTCAGGATTTTGCTCTACGGAAGGGGGTCGACTTGTGCGCAACCCCGACCTTCAGGATTTTGCTCTACGGAAGGGGGTGCACAAAAGTGTTCGTAATCAACCTCGGATTGTACTTTTCATCATCTAGGGGCACCGTAGGGACCGAAAAAAGTGGTTTCGCATGATAGTCCACCTCGACCCATGTCGACCCTTGCGCGACCCCGACCTTCAGGATTTTGCTCTACGGAAGGGGGTCGACCCTTGCGCGACCCCGACCTTCAGGATTTTGCTCTACGGAAGGGGGTGCACAAAAGTGTTCGTAATCAACCTCGGATTGTACTTTTCATCATCTAGGGGCACCGTAGGGACCGAAAAAAGTGGTTTCGCATGATAGTCCACCTCGACCCATGTCGACCCTTGCGCGACCCCGACCTTCAGGATTTTGCTCTACGGAAGGGGTCTACCCTTGCTCGACCCCGACCTTCAGGATTTTGCTCTACGGAAGGGGGTGCACAAAAGTGTTCGTAATCAACCTCGGATTGTACTTTTCATCATCTAGGGGCACCGTAGGGACCGAAAAAAGTGGTTTCGCATGATAGTCCACCTCGACCCATGTCGACCCTTGCGCGACCCCGACCTTCAGGATTTTGCTCTACGGAAGGGGGTCGACTTGTGCGCAACCCCGACCTTCAGGATTTTGCTCTACGGAAGGGGGTGCACAAAAGTGTTCGTAATCAACCTCGGATTGTACTTTTCATCATCTAGGGGCACCGTAGGGACCGAAAAAAGTGGTTTCGCATGATAGTCCACCTCGACCCATGTCGACCCTTGCGCGACCCCGACCTTCAGGATTTTGCTCTACGGAAGGGGGTGCACACTTGTGCGACCCCGACCTTCAGGATTTTGCTCTACGGAAGGGGGTGCACAAAAGTGTTCGTAATCAACCTCGGATTGTACTTTTCATCATCTAGGGGCACCGTAGGGACCGAAAAAAGTGGTTTCGCATGATAGTCCACCTCGACCCATGTCGACCCTTGCGCGACCCCGACCTTCAGGAGTTTGCTCTACGGAAGGGGGTCTACTTGTGCGCAACCCCGACCTTCAGGATTTTGCTCTACGGAAGGGGGTGCACAAAAGTGTTCGTAATCAACCTCGGATTGTACTTTTCATCATCTAGGGGCACCGTAGGGACCGAAAAAAGTGGTTTCGCATGATAGTCCACCTCGACCCATGTCGACCCTTGCGCGACCCCGACCTTCAGGATTTTGCTCTACGGAAGGGGGTGCACAAAAGTGTTCGTAATCAACCTCGGATTGTACTTTTCATCATCTAGGGGCACCGTAGGGACCGAAAAAAAGTGGTTTCGCATGATAGTCCACCTCGACCCATGTCGACCCTTGCGCGACCCCGACCTTCAGGATTTTGCTCTACGGAAGGGGGTCTACTTGTGCGCAACCCCAACCTTCAGGATTTTGCTCTACGATAGGGGGTGCACAAAAGTGTTCGTAATCAACCTCGGATTGTACTTTTCATCATCTAGGGGCACCGTAGGGACCGAAAAAAGTGGTTTCGCATGATAGTCCACCTCGACCCATGTCGACCCTTGCGCGACCCCGACCTTCAGGATTTTGCTCTACGGAAGGGGGTGCACAAAAGTGTTCGTAATCAACCTCGGATTGTACTTTTCATCATCTAGGGGCACCGTAGGGACCGAAAAAAGTGGTTTCGCATGATAGTCCACCTCGACCCATGTCGACCCTTGCGCGACCCCGACCTTCAGGATTTTGCTCTACGGAAGGGGTCTACCCTTGCTCGACCCCGACCTTCAGGATTTTGCTCTACGGAAGGGGGTGCACAAAAGTGTTCGTAATCAACCTCGGATTGTACTTTTCATCATCTAGGGGCACCGTAGGGACCGAAAAAAGTGGTTTCGCATGATAGTCCACCTCGACCCATGTCGACCCTTGCGCGACCCCGACCTTCAGGATTTTGCTCTACGGAAGGGGGTGCACAAAAGTGTTCGTAATCAACCTCGGATTGTACTTTTCATCATCTAGGGGCACCGTAGGGACCGAAAAAAGTGGTTTCGCATGATAGTCCACCTCGACCCATGTCGACCCTTGCGCGACCCCGACCTTCAGGATTTTGCTCTACGGAAGGGGGTGCACAAAAGTGTTCGTAATCAACCTCGGATTGTACTTTTCATCATCTAGGGGCACCGTAGGGACCGAAAAAAGTGGTTTCGCATGATAGTCCACCTCGACCCATGTCGACCCTTGCGCGACCCCGACCTTCAGGATTTTGCTCTACGGAAGGGGGTGCACAAAAGTGTTCGTAATCAACCTCGGATTGTACTTTTCATCATCTAGGGGCACCGTAGGGACCGAAAAAAGTGGTTTCGCATGATAGTCCACCTCGACCCATGTCGACCCTTGCGCGACCCCGACCTTCAGGATTTTGCTCTACGGAAGGGGGTCTACTTGTGCGCAACCCCGACCTTCAGGATTTTGCTCTACGGAAGGGGGTGCACAAAAGTGTTCGTAATCAACCTCGGATTGTACTTTT
>NW_026525469.1:152500-157500 GCF_943737925.1 Anopheles nili | reverse complement strand
CCGTACGGCGAGAACACGCTGCGGCTCACATTGTAGCACGCGTGCAGCCCAGAACATCTAAGGGCATCACGGACCTGTTATCGCTCAATCTCACCTTGCTAAACACAAGTTGTCCCGCTAAGCAGGGCAAACTTAGCTGACGACCCCCGCGAAGGGGCCACCGGCTGTGACGTCAGGTGCGCCCGGGGGCGCACTGCTGACAGCGTTCTAGTTAGCCTGATCGAGTCGCGTTCGTTATCGGAATTAACCAGACAAATCATTCCACGAACTAAGAACGGCCATGCACCACTACCCTTAAATTTGAGAAAGAGCTCTTAATCTGTCTTACCTCGATAAGTTCGGACCTGGTAAGTTTTCCCGTGTTGAGTCAAATTAAGCCGCAAGCTCCACTTCTTTTTTTTTGTTACAAAGTCGGTTTATTGATATAATATATACATAATTTAAACCTTCGCGTTCCGAGAAGCTGTTTCCCCGCGAGGGATATGCTTCTCGGATTTATAGTTCTGTTTGAAATCACAATGTAAACTCATTTCTCATTCGCTTCATTTTCTTTCAATAATGTTCCCCCTTTCTGCAGATTACGCCACGGCGTAACCAGCAATTTTCAACGTCCGGAGAACTCTGCAGCGCTTGCCGCTGCCTCCTCCGCAGATGTCATCATTTCTCCAGTGCCGTCCAGTGACTGCTGCCGCTGGGCCCGGACCTCGCGACGATACGCGCGTTGCCGCTCGTTCCGTCGTTGTCTCGCTAATTCCGCCCTCCGTGCCACGGTGGACGGCGAAGGCGGCGTCGTCGCTCTGCTGTAACGCACCAGCAGAGGAGAGCCGGGATTGCGGACCATCCGCATCCTTCGCCGCCTTTCGTTGTCCCGACGCTGCCGCTCGCGACGCCGATCCTGCAGAATCTGCGCCTCTCGCTGCGACACCGGGTGCACTGTCCGGAGCTCGTTCAAAACCAGTCGTCTGGCACGTTGCTGAGCGTTGCGCCGCTCACGCCGCCGTTCGACCAGTTCCTCGTGCGCTGTTCGGGAGTCATCAAGTGCCGCATTCCGCTCCGCCAGGCTGGACCGCTGCCAGGTCTCCCGCAGCTCCTCAGTGATGAGGCTGCAGGCTTCGCAGACGCTGCTCCAGTTTGACGGGCTCTGCAACATGTGACCCACCAGGGTCTCCGCTTCCAAGGGTTCTCCGTCCGCCGCCGTTAGATGAAGCGCTCGCACGTGTTCAAACCGAGGACACTCAAAGAGGACGTGACCGACCGTCTCCTCCACCGCCAGACACTGGGGGCAGTCAGGGGACGAAGTGAACTGCATGGCGCTAAGGTACTCCCGGAAAAATCCATGTCCCGAGAGCACTTGAGCCAACGCAAACGTCACTTGTCCGTGATTCCTTTCCTGCCAGGGTGCTATCTGCGGCAACACCCTATGCGTCCAGCGGATGAAACGGCTGGCCGACCGGTGATGATGGTCCTCGCCGTCGTCGTCGCCCTCCTGGTGTTCATCGTCGTCGTCGCGCTGCTCTGCCGAAGACTCTTCGGTGTTCTGCCGCTGTTGTCGCTGGGCCTGCCCTTCCGCCACCGCGTCCCATGAGCGCTGCCAGGCGCACATCGTCGCACGCCGCTCCTCCTTGCGGATGGCATCCGTAGAAGGGGCGCGATCGATGGCATGCAGCCGCTCATAAATCCTGGCGTCCTCCTCCACCAGCAAGCCGATGGGAATGAGTCCGGCCAGGATTGTTGCCACGCTGTGGCTGACGGTTCGAAATGCACAGGCCGTCCGAATCGCAGGGATCCGCTGCGATCGCTGGAGAAGCCTGGCACACGCCTGCAGGCTGGTCGCGCTGTGCCATACTGGAGCCGCATACCGGATGACCGATGACACTACACCCGCGAGCAGTCGTCGTTGAGCTGGCTTGGGACCACCGTGGTTCTGCATCAATGCAGTTACTGCTTTCGCAACACGGAGAGCCTTTTGCGACACGGCCTCGACGTGCTGTTTCCAGCTAAGGTGATCCTCCAGCGTGACGCCGAGGTAGCGGATGGTCCTTGACGACTCGACGATTGTGCCGCAGATGTCTACCGGAATACGCGGGTGTCCCTGACGGAGGCTGCTGATCATTACCATCTCCGTTTTACCGGCGGAGAGCTTGAGGTGGTGACGCTCCATCCACTGGTTGATGATCAGTACAGCCTTTTCGGCCTCTGCAGCGGCCTCTCTGGGAGTACAACCCGGAGCCGTCAAGACGATGTCGTCCGCGTACCCGATGATGTCGACGCCCGGCGGCAGCTCCAAGCCCAACACACCATCGTACAGCACGTTCCAGAGGGTCGGTCCCAGGATCGACCCCTGCGGCACTCCTGCGGATACGTCACGAGCAACGATGCCCCTGCTGGTCTCGTACCACAGCACGCGGCCGGTGAAGTAGCTCCGAAGGAGCCTTTGCAGCGGCTGCGGCACCAGCTTCTCCTTCAGGCATTGGCCAATCGCCGTCCAACTGGCACTGTTGAAGGCGTTGGCAACGTCCAAAGCTACCACCATGAGGCATCGTTTATCCCGACGGTTGGTTCTTCCAAAGGCCATGGCGCGTTGTCCTCGGGCCACCACCTCCTGAATGGCTTGCACTGTCGATCTCCCCCTACGGAAACCGTACTGTGCGGGGGAGAGACGGGGAGCGTTGGCCTGCTCCAAGTGCTCGTTGAGCCGATTCAGTACTATGCGCTCAAACACTTTAGCGGCAGTGTCGAGCATGCATAGGGGCCTATATGATGACGGCAGGCCCGGTGGTTTGCCCGGTTTCGCCAATAGCACCAACCGTTGGCGCTTCCACTGCGCCGGGAATTCTGCTCTGTCGATGAGGTCCTGGTATATCCGGCAGAACGTACCAGGACTCGTCCGAATGGCCACCGTCAATGCGCCATTAGGAATCCCGTCGATGCCCGGGGCCTTTCGCGGGTTCAGTGAAGCAGCGATTTCCAACAGCTCGTCCTCGGAGACGGGGCGGATGGTCGACGCCGCCGTCGGTGATGGTTCCGGCCACTCCATCGCAGGGTGTTCGGGGAACAGCTCCGCCACGATGGTGCCGAGCACTTGAGGGTCCCGCTCTGGCGGTGTTCGACTTCCCCTCAAGCGAGTCATCACGACCCTGTAGCCGGCTCCGAAGATGTTGCTCTCTGCCTCGTTGATAAGATCCTGGAAGCAGCGACGCTTGCTTGCCCGGATTTCCGCTTCGAACTGGCGCTCCACGACGCGCGCCATGTTCATTCGGCAAGCACGCTGCTCCGGATCCCTTGCCTGTTGCACTGCTTCCCTGGCTCGTTGACAGGCAGTCCTCAGCTCCGCCAGCTGAGGGTTCCACCAAAAGGCCGAGCGGTTGGCTCCCAGGCCCGGCTGCTGCCTCGGCATTGTGGCGTTACATGCCTCGCGTAGGGTCTTCATCAGCCCTTTCACATCCTTCGCCATTTCATCAAGGCGGAGATCAACCAACAGTTCAGCGAAGATGTTCGGGCTGAACCTGGTGATCATCCACCTCATGATGTTCCGTGATCGGTCTCGATGTTCTGTTGTCGCGCTCCGTGCATGATGCTCGCGGTTGCTGTTGTTAGCTTCGCTGATGGTGAAGCAAACCGCTCGATGGTCGCTCAGAGTGGGCCGGCTGCTGACCGCCCAATCGCCCGGACCAGCGATGGCATGGCTGGCGAAGGATACGTCGACTATGCTCTCGCTGGCAACCCCGTTCCCTACGAAGGTGGGTGTGTCGCCGCGATTGAGCACCTTCAAACCTAGCCGTTCGCAGGTCAGCAGCAGCTCCTCGCCCTTGGCGGACGAGCGAGGGCTGCCCCACTCTTCATGGCTGGCGTTGAAGTCTCCAGCGAGGACGATTCGCTGGTGACCCATTGCCACCATTTCAACGGCTTCCAGCACCTGGACAAAGCGCTCAACGTTGACTAGAGGCCGAATGTAGCAGCAGATGAAGAGCACGCCGTCAATGACGGCTGCTGCCACCCACGGCACTCCAGTCGCTAGCACTCTCTGAACTGGCGACCTACCTGTCGCTATAATTGCGACACTCCCAGACTCATCTGCGATCCAGTTCCCGTTGTTCGTGGGCACGCGATGCGGATCGGACAGGAGGACAACGTCCGCCCGATCCTCACGCGCATGCTGGATCGCAAGGTCTTGGGAGACGGCGCGTCGCTGGCAGTTCAGCTGCATTACACGTGTGAACGTGTAGTCTGAGCTCCTCGACAAGACCGATCACCGGTCTGGTGTGCCAATCCGCACACTCCACAGCACGCCGGAGCCTTGCAGCCCCTTGCGCGATGGCCCTCGTTACCGCAGCGGAAACAGCGATTCGATCTGTCGGTTCCTTTGCACTCAAAGGATCGGTGCCCGATCTCGTGGCACCGGAAGCACCTTTGAGCACTCCGCTTCAGTTCCTCTACTACCTTCACGGTGGAGAGGCAGAAGCCGACTCGGAGCTTCTTGCCGTCCAGCAACGTGGCTTCACTGCGCAGCACCCGTGCTCTGCACCTCTGCAGGCCGTTCGGGTACGCATGTAGCGAGATACTCTCGGGAGGGATGGCCACACCATACTGAGATTTGATCTCAGCGGCCACCTCCTCCGGCGTCGCCAGCGGATCCACGTTGTTCGCCGTGATGTACGCCATCTCGGCGATAAGGCTGGTCACTCCGCGTGACCCAATGGCCTTTGACACCTGATCGCGCATTCGAGGGCCATCTGCGCTCTGCTTCAGCCGGAGGATCAGATGATCTCTCCGGGTACGCTCCGTACGGACTACCTCAGTACGTACCTCCGCTAAGGAGGTGTTCAGCCGTGCCAAGCGGAACACCTCCTCCCAGCTGGCGTCTTCCGCCGGGATTACTCTTAGAGCCGCTGGTCGACTCTCTCGACCCTTCACTGGCTTTTTCTTTCTCCATTCCTCCTGGACAGGCTTCACCCACTGTCCAGGGGGGGTTGTTTTCTTAGGTGGGAGGGTATGGCTTC
>NW_026525469.1:135000-147500 GCF_943737925.1 Anopheles nili | reverse complement strand
ACCCCTTAAGGTAAAAGTTGCATTCCGTCGAGCTGAACATTTCACTAGAACATCGCGAAACGATCCGACGACTCCTTCTGGGAGTTTTTGGGGTCGGAAGGTTTTCTGGGACTTAGTCTCTGGAGCAACATTTCTGAAGCTCGGCACGAGCAACCACGCACGTGTCTTATATCTCCGTAAGTAAGTGTCTGACGGTCTTGGACACCTTTAGCAAAAAGTTGCGCCCTATCGATTGGAACATTTCACTAAAACACCACGAAACGATCCGACCACTCCTTCGACCTGTTTTGGGGTTTTGCAGTTTTCCATGGGGTATTTTGTATGGGGAAAACCGACCCATGCCCGTACCTCCGTACCTAAGCGTCTGACGGTCTTGGACCCCTTTAGGTAAAAGTTGCATTTCGTCGAGCTGAACATTTCACTAGAACATCGCGAAACGATCCGACGCTTCCTTCTGGGAGTTTTTGGGGTCGGAAGGTTTTCTGGGACTTAGTCTCTGGAGCAACATTTCTGAAGCTCGGCACGAGCAACCACGCACGTGTCTTATATCTCCGTAAGTAAGGGTCTGACGGTCTTGGACACCTTTAGCAAAAAGTTGCGCCCTATCGAATGGAACATTTCACTAGAACACCACGAAACGATCCGACCACTCCTTCGACCTGTTTTGGGGTTTTGCAGTTTTCCATGGGGTATTTTGTATGGGGAAAACCGACCCATGCCCGTATCTCCGTACCTAAGCGTCTGACGGTCTTGGACCCCTTTAGGTAAAAGTTGCATTCCGTCGAGCTGAACATTTCACTAGAACATCGCGAAACGATCCGACGACTCCTTCTGGGAGTTTTTGGGGTCGGAAGGTTTTCTGGGACTTAGTCTCTGGAGCAACATTTCTGAAGCTCGGCACGAGCAACCACGCACGTGTCTTATATCTCCGTAAGTAAGGGTCTGACGGTCTTGGACACCTTTAGCAAAAAGTTGCGCCCTATCGAATGGAACATTTCACTAGAACACCACGAAACGATCCGACCACTCCTTCGACCTGTTTTGGGGTTTTGCAGTTTTCCATGGGGTATTTTGTATGGGGAAAACCGACCCATGCCCGTATCTCCGTACCTAAGCGTCTGACGGTCTTGGACCCCTTTAGGTAAAAGTTGCATTCCGTCGAGCTGAACATTTCACTAGAACATCGCGAAACGATCCGACGACTCCTTCTGGGAGTTTTTGGGGTCGGAAGGTTTTCTGGGACTTAGTCTCTGGAGCAACATTTCTGAAGCTCGGCACGAGCAACCACGCACGTGTCTTATATCTCCGTAAGTAAGTGTCTGACGGTCTTGGACACCTTTAGCAAAAAGTTGCGCCCTATCGAATGGAACATTTCACTAGAACACTACGAAACGATCCGACCACTCCTTCGACCTGTTTTGGGGTTTTGCAGTTTTCCATGGGGTATTTTGTATGGGGAAAACCGACCCATGCCCGTATCTCCGTACCTAAGCGTCTGACGGTCTTGGACCCCTTTAGGTAAAAGTTGCATTTCGTCGAGCTGAACATTTCACTAGAACATCGCGAAACGATCCGACGACTCCTTCTGGGAGTTTTTGGGGTCGGAAGGTTTTCTGGGACTTAGTCTCTGGAGCAACAATTCTGAAGCTCGGCACGAGCAACCACGCACGTGTCTTATATCTCCGTAAGTAAGGGTCTGACGGTCTTGGACACCTTTAGCAAAAAGTTGCGCCCTATCGAATGGAACATTTCACTAGAACACCACGAAACGATCCGACCACTCCTTCGACCTGTTTTGGGGTTTTGCAGTTTTCCATGGGGTATTTTGTATGGGGAAAACCGACCCATGCCCGTATCTCCGTACCTAAGCGTCTGACGGTCTTGGACCCCTTGAGGTAAAAGTTGCATTCCGTCGAGCTGAACATTTCACTAGAACATCGCGAAACGATCCGACGACTCCTTCTGGGAGTTTTTGGGGTCGGAAGGTTTTCTGGGACTTAGTCTCTGGAGCAACATTTCTGAAGCTCGGCACGAGCAACCACGCACGTGTCTTATATCTCCGTAAGTAAGGGTCTGACGGTCTTGGACACCTTTAGCAAAAAGTTGCGCCCTATCGAATGGAACATTTCACTAGAACACCACGAAACGATCCGACCACTCCTTCGACCTGTTTTGGGGTTTTGCAGTTTTCCATGGGGTATTTTGTATGAGGAAAACCGACCCATGCCCGTATCTCCGTACCGAAGCGTCTGACGGTCTTGGACCCCTTTAGGTAAAAGTTGCATTTCGTCGAGCTGAACATTTCACTAGAACATCGCGAAACGATCCGACGACTCCTTCTGGGAGTTTTTGGGGTCGGAAGGTTTTCTGGGACTTAGTCTCTGGAGCAACATTTCTGAAGCTCGGCACGAGCAACCACGCACGTGTCTTATATCTCCGTAAGTAAGGGTCTGACGGTCTTGGACACCTTTAGCAAAAAGTTGCGTCTTATCGAATGGAACATTTCACTAGAACACCACGAAACGATCCGACCACTCCTTCGACCTGTTTTGGGGTTTTGCAGTTTTCCATGGGGTATTTTGTATGGGGAAAACCGACCCATGCCCGTATCTCCGTACCTAAGCGTCTGACGGTCTTGGACCCCTTTAGGTAAAAGTTGCATTCCGTCGAGCTGAACATTTCACTAGAACATCGCGAAACGATCCGACGACTCCTTCTGGGAGTTTTTGGGGTCCGAAGGTTTTCTGGGACTTAGTCTCTGGAGCAACATTTCTGAAGCTCGGCACGAGCAACCACGCACGTGTCTTATATCTCCGTAAGTAAGGGTCTGACGGTCTTGGACACCTTTAGCAAAAAGTTGCGCCCTATCGAATGGAACATTTCACTAGAACACCACGAAACGATCCGACCACTCCTTCGACCTGTTTTGGGGTTTTGCAGTTTTCCATGGGGTATTTTGTATGGGGAAAACCGACCCATGCCCGTATCTCCGTACCTAAGCGTCTGACGGTCTTGGACCCCTTTAGGTAAAAGTTGCATTCCGTCGAGCTGAACATTTCACTAGAACATCGCGAAACGATCCGACGCCTCCTTCTGGGAGTTTTTGGGGTCCGAAGGTTTTCTGGGACTTAGTCTCTGGAGCAACATTTCTGAAGCTCGGCACGAGCAACCACGCACGTGTCTTATATCTCCGTAAGTAAGGGTCTGACGGTCTTGGACACCTTTAGCAAAAAGTTGCGCTCTATCGAATGGAACATTTCACTAGAACACCACGAAACGATCCGACCACTCCTTCGACCTGTTTTGGGGTTTTGCAGTTTTCCATGGGGTATTTTGTATGGGGAAAACCGACCCATGCCCGTATCTCCGTACCTAAGCGTCTGACGGTCTTGGACCCCTTTAGGTAAAAGTTGCATTCCGTCGAGCTGAACATTTCACTAGAACATCGCGAAACGATCCGACGACTCCTTCTGGGAGTTTTTGGGGTCCGAAGGTTTTCTGGGACTTAGTCTCTGGAGCAACATTTCTGAAGCTCGGCACGAGCAACCACGCACGTGTCTTATATCTCCGTAAGTAAGGGTCTGACGGTCTTGGACACCTTTAGCAAAAAGTTGCGCCCTATCGAATGGAACATTTCACTAGAACACCACGAAACGATCCGACCACTCCTTCGACCTGTTTTGGGGTTTTGCAGTTTTCCATGGGGTATTTTGTATGGGGAAAACCGACCCATGCCCGTATCTCCGTACCTAAGCGTCTGACGGTCTTGGACCCCTTTAGGTAAAAGTTGCATTTCGTCGAGCTGAACATTTCACTAGAACATCGCGAAACGATCCGACGACTCCTTCTGGGAGTTTTTGGGGTCGGAAGGTTTTCTGGGACTTAGTCTCTGGAGCAACATTTCTGAAGCTCGGCACGAGCAACCACGCACGTGTCTTATATCTCCGTAAGTAAGGGTCTGACGGTCTTGGACACCTTTAGCAAAAAGTTGCGTCTTATCGAATGGAACATTTCACTAGAACACCACGAAACGATCCGACCACTCCTTCGACCTGTTTTGGGGTTTTGCAGTTTTCCATGGGGTATTTTGTATGGGGAAAACCGACCCATGCCCGTATCTCCGTACCTAAGCGTCTGACGGTCTTGGACCCCTTTAGGTAAAAGTTGCATTCCGTCGAGCTGAACATTTCACTAGAACATCGCGAAACGATCCGACGACTCCTTCTGGGAGTTTTTGGGGTCGGAAGGTTTTCTGGGACTTAGTCTCTGGAGCAACATTTCTGAAGCTCGGCACGAGCAACCACGCACGTGTCTTATATCTCCGTAAGTAAGGGTCTGACGGTCTTGGACACCTTTAGCAAAAAGTTGCGCCCTATCGAATGGAACATTTCACTAGAACACCACGAAACGATCCGACCACTCCTTCGACCTGTTTTGGGGTTTTGCAGTTTTCCATGGGGTATTTTGTATGGGGAAAACCGACCCATGCCCGTATCTCCGTACCTAAGCGTCTGACGGTCTTGGACCCCTTTAGGTAAAAGTTGCATTCCGTCGAGCTGAACATTTCACTAGAACATCGCGAAACGATCCGACGACTCCTTCTGGGAGTTTTTGGGGTCGGAAGGTTTTCTGGGACTTAGTCTCTGGAGCAACATTTCTGAAGCTCGGCACGAGCAACCACGCACGTGTCTTATATCTCCGTAAGTAAGTGTCTGACGGTCTTGGACACCTTTAGCAAAAAGTTGCGCCCTATCGAATGGAACATTTCACTAGAACACCACGAAACGATCCGACCACTCCTTCGACCTGTTTTGGGGTTTTGCAGTTTTCCATGGGGTATTTTGTATGGGGAAAACCGACCCATGCCCGTATCTCCGTACCTAAGCGTCTGACGGTCTTGGACCCCTTTAGGTAAAAGTTGCATTCCGTCGAGCTGAACATTTCACTAGAACATCGCGAAACGATCCGACGACTCCTTCTGGGAGTTTTTGGGGTCAGAAGGTTTTCTGGGACTTAGTCTCTGGAGCAACATTTCTGAAGCTCGGCACGAGCAACCACGCACGTGTCTTATATCTCCGTAAGTAAGGGTCTGACGGTCTTGGACACCTTTAGCAAAAAGTTGCGCCCTATCGAATGGAACATTTCACTAGAACACCACGAAACGATCCGACCACTCCTTCGACCTGTTTTGGGGTTTTGCAGTTTTCCATGGGGTATTTTGTATGGGGAAAACCGACCCATGCCCGTATCTCCGTACCTAAGCGTCTGACGGTCTTGGACCCCTTTAGGTAAAAGTTGCATTCCGTCTAGTTGAACATTTCACTAGAACATCGCGAAACGATCCGACGACTCCTTCTGGGAGTTTTTGGGGTCGGAAGGTTTTCTGGGACTTAGTCTCTGGAGCAACATTTCTGAAGCTCGGCACGGGCAACCACGCACGTGTCTTATATCTCCGTAAGTAAGGGTCTGACGGTCTTGGACACCTTTAGCAAAAAGTTGCGTATAACCATCCTCGTTAATACTCTCGAACACTGTAACTCGATCCGACCACTCCTTGGTACACTTTTGTGGGTTGCCAGTTTCGGTTGGGACTTAGTCTCAGGAGACCAAATTCTGAAGCTCGGCGTGGGTACCGACTTTTTGTGCACGTCCGAGGGCCTCGACCGCCCCGAGAACCCGGACCTTCAGGATTTTGGCCATTTTTGGGGGTGCACAAAAGTGTTCGTAATCAACCTCGGATTGTACTTTTCATCATCTAGGGGCACCGTAGGGACCGAAAAAAGTGGTTTCGCATGATAGTCCACCTCGACCCATGTCGACCCTTGCGCGACCCCGACCTTCAGGATTTTGCTCTACGGAAGGGGGTGCACAAAAGTGTTCGTAATCAACCTCGGATTGTACTTTTCATCATCTAGGGGCACCGTAGGGACCGAAAAAAGTGGTTTCGCATGATAGTCCACCTCGACCCATGTCGACCCTTGCGCGACCCCGACCTTCAGGATTTTGCTCTACGGAAGGGGGTGCACAAAAGTGTTCGTAATCAACCTCGGATTGTACTTTTCATCATCTAGGGGCACCGTAGGGACCGAAAAAAGTGGTTTCGCATGATAGTCCACCTCGACCCATGTCGACACTTGCGCGACCCCGACCTTCAGGATTTTGCTCTACGGAAGGGGGTGCACAAAAGTGTTCGTAATCAACCTCGGATTGTACTTTTCATCATCTAGGGGCACCGTAGGGACCGAAAAAAGTGGTTTCGCATGATAGTCCACCTCGACCCATGTCGACCCTTGCGCGACCCCGACCTTCAGGATTTTGCTCTACGGAAGGGGGTCTACTTGTGCGCAACCCCGACCTTCAGGATTTTGCTCTACGGAAGGGGGTGCACAAAAGTGTTCGTAATCAACCTCGGATTGTACTTTTCATCATCTAGGGGCACCGTAGGGACCGAAAAAAGTGGTTTCGCATGATAGTCCACCTCGACCCATGTCGACCCTTGCGCGACCCCGACCTTCAGGATTTTGCTCTACGGAAGGGGGTGCACAAAAGTGTTCGTAATCAACCTCGGATTGTACTTTTCATCATCTAGGGGCACCGTAGGGACCGAAAAAAGTGGTTTCGCATGATAGTCCACCTCGACCCATGTCGACCCTTGCGCGACCCCGACCTTCAGGATTTTGCTCTACGGAAGGGGGTCTACTTGTGCGCAACCCCGACCTTCAGGATTTTGCTCTACGGAAGGGGGTGCACAAAAGTGTTCGTAATCAACCTCGGATTGTACTTTTCATCATCTAGGGGCACCGTAGGGACCGAAAAAAGTGGTTTCGCATGATAGTCCACCTCGACCCATGTCGACCCTTGCGCGACCCCGACCTTCAGGATTTTGCTCTACGGAAGGGGGTCTACTTGTGCGCAACCCCGACCTTCAGGATTTTGCTCTACGGAAGGGGGTGCACAAAAGTGTTCGTAATTAACCTCGGATTGTACTTTTCATCATCTAGGGGCACCGTAGGGACCGAAAAAAGTGGTTTCGCATGATAGTCCACCTCGACCCATGTCGACCCTTGCGCGACCCCGACCTTCAGGATTTTGCTCTACGGAAGGGGGTCGACTTGTGCGCAACCCCGACCTTCAGGATTTTGCTCTACGGAAGGGGGTGCACAAAAGTGTTCGTAATTAACCTCGGATTGTACTTTTCATCATCTAGGGGCACCGTAGGGACCAAAAAAAGTGGTTTCGCATGATAGTCCACCTCGACCCATGTCGACCCTTGCGCGACCCCGACCTTCAGGATTTTGCTCTACGGAAGGGGGTGCACAAAAGTGTTCGTAATCAACCTCGGATTGTACTTTTCATCATCTAGGGGCACCGTAGGGACCGAAAAAAGTGGTTTCGCATGATAGTCCACCTCGACCCATGTCGACCCTTGCGCGACCCCGACCTTCAGGATTTTGCTCTACGGAAGGGGTCCTCTCTGTACAAGGTTTAGGGGTACATTTTCACCCAAAAACCACTATCGCTCATCCGAAACAACTCCTCGACATGTGTCTTCTCTGTGCATTTGGCCCCGATCTGACGAGAAGTTTTCGAGATATGCCCCTCTGAAGGTACATATTGGGACTTAGCCGATTTTCACCCATTGCGGTGTCTATGGGGTGTTGGGAATCGCTCTACTGACCAGCCGGTTGGAGATATCGTTTTGTGGCCTTCGGCGCGTTTGCTCAACTTCGTAATGCCTACTTTTCGTCCAAACACACAACACCTCGCAGAGTTCTCCTTCTGCCAGATATAGCGCGTGCCCCTTTGTTCGTGCACCATTTTGGCCTGTTTTTCGTACATCGCTTCGAAACCATGCGTCCGACGGTTTTGCGTCCCAAGTACCGATGTTAGAACACCACCGTGGCTAACTTTCGTCCATATACGCCAACTCCGTGCAATGTCTCCATCACCCTGTTTTTGGGTGAAAACCCATTTCTTGGACTCAGCCGATTTTCACCCATTGCGGTGTCTATGGGGTGTTGGGAATCGCTCTACCGACCAGCCGGTTGGAGATATCGAGTTGCGGTCTTCGGCGCGTTTGCTCAACTCCGTAATGCCTACTTTTCGTCCATACACACAACACCTCGCAGAGTTCTCCTTCTGCCAGATAAAGCGCGTGCCCCTTTGTTCGTGCACCGTTTTGGCCCGTTTTTCGCACATTGCCTCGAAACCATGCGTCCGACGCTTTTGCGTCCCAAGCACCGATGTTAGAACACCACCGTGGCTAACTTTCGTCCATATACGCCAACTCCGTGCAATGTCTCCATCACCCTGTTTTTGGGTGAAAACCCATTTCTGGGACTTAGCCGATTTTCACCCATTGCGGTGTCTATGGGGTGTTGGGAATCGCTCTACCGACCAGCCGGTTGGAGATATCGATTCACGGTCTTCGGCGCGTTTGCTCAACTCCGTAATGCCTACTTTTCGTCCATACACACAACACCTCGCAGAGTTCTCCTTCTGCCAGATATAGCGCGTGTCCCTTTGTTCGTGCACCATTTTGGCCCGTTTTTCGCACATCGCTTCGAAACCATGCGTCCGACGCTTTTGCGTCCCAAGTACCGATGTTAGAACACCACCGTGGCTAACTTTCGTCCATATACGCCAACTCCGTGCAATGTCTCCAACACCCTGTTTTTGGGTGAAAACCCATTTCAGGGACTTAGCCGATTTTCACCCATTGCGGTGTCTATGGGGTGTTGGGAATCGCTCTACCGACCAGCCGGTTGGAGATATCGATTCACGGTCTTCGGCGCGTTTGCTCAACTCCGTAATGCCTACTTTTCGTCCATACACACAACACCTCGCAGAGTTCTCCTTCTGCCAGATATAGCGCGTGCCCCTTTGTTCGTGCACCATTTTTGCCCGTTTTTCGCACATCGCTTCGAAACCATGCGTCCGACGCTTTTGCGTCCCAAGTACCGATGTTAGAACACCACCGTGGCTAACTTTCGTCCATATACGCCAACTCCGTGCAATGTCTCCAACACCCTGTTTTTGGGTGAAAACCCATTTCAGGGACTTAGCCGATTTTCACCCATTGCGGTGTCTATGGGGTGTTGGGAATCGCTCTACCGACCAGCCGGTTGGAGATATCGAGTTGCGGTCTTCGGCGCGTTTGCTCAACTCCGTAATGCCTACTTTTCGTCCATACACACAACACCTCGCAGAGTTCTCCTTCTGCCAGATATAGCGCGTGCCCCTTTGCTCGTGCACCGTTTTGGCCCGTTTTTCGCACATCGCTTCGAAACCATGCGTCCGACGGTTTTGCGTCCCAAGTACCGATGTTAGAACACCACCGTGGCTAACTTTCGTCCATATACGCCAACTCCGTGCAATGTCTCCATCACCCTGTTTTTGGGTGAAAACCCATTTCTGGGACTTGGCCGATTTTCACCCATTGCGGTGTCTATGGGGTGTTGGGAATCGCTCTACCGACCAGCCGGTTGGAGATATCGAGTTGCGGTCTTCGGCGCGTTTGCTCAACTCCGTAATGCCTACTTTTCGTCCATACACACAACACCTCGCAGAGTTCTCCTTCTGCCAGATATAGCGCGTGCCCCTTTGTTCGTGCACCATTTTGGCCTGTTTTTCGTACATCGCTTCTAAACCATGCGTGCGACGGTTTTGTGTCCCAAGTAGTGATGTTAGAACACCACCGTGGCTAAGTTTCGTCCATATACGCCAATTCCGTACAATGTCTCCATCACCCTGTTTTTGGGTGAAAACCCATTTCTGGGACTTGGCCGATTTTCACCCATTGCGGTGTCTATGGGGTGTTGGGAATCGCTCTACCGACCAGCCGGTTGGAGATATCGAGTTGCGGTCTTCGGCGCGTTTGCTCAACTCCGTAGTGCCTACTTTTCGTCCATACACACAACACCTCGCAGAGTTCTCCTTCTGCCAGATATAGCGCGTGCCCCTTTTTTCGTGCACCGTTTTGGCCCGTTTTTCGCACATTGCTTCGAAACCATGCGTCCGACGATTTTGCGTCCCAAGTACCGATGTTAGAACACCACCGTGGCTAACTTTCGTCCATATACGCCAAACTTCTCAGACACCTCCATCCGAGAGTATTTCGTGTTTTCCCATATATTGCATACTGCCAGGGGTTTTCTTCCATACAACTTTCAATGTTCTGTAAAACACCCGCGCATCGTCCGATTGGACTGAAACTGCTCCGGCGCGCTCTCTGCCGTGCTACAACTCTGCGCAAACCATCAAAACCTCGATGCCTGCGTGCGCACCTAGCCATCTGAACTCCGTACACTCTGGCTGAACAGGCCTCTTAGCCCGTTACAACATGGCTAACCCACTGGTAACCGGTAACCGTCACTCGTCCAATGTGGTCCATCACCCGTGCAAGCTGTTTCGCGTGCTTGCGCTTGCTCCGTGAGCAATCCCGCGTGCATTCGGTTGTCTTCCAACAGCGTGTTCGTCTCGCAACAATCTCCTCCGTGTGTACGCCTGGTGCTATGCAGCAAGTTGAAATTTTTCGGGATGTCAAGTTTTGGGACTTGTACTTTTTTTCAACATTAAATGCAGCTTTTCGCACACCATAGCAACTCGGGCTTCGACTTTCGGGACTTGGTGCTTTTCGCGGATCAAGCCCAATGGACTTGACCCGCTAAAGCTCACCTCCTCTCTATCGCTCCATTCGGGTAGCTATGGTGCACCGCAGCCAGTAGCGCACATGCACCCCATGTCTGGGGCACAAGCACACCACCCACTAGGACACACCACAGCAGCACACCCTTCTGCACATAGCACACCACGTGTGTGCAGCGTCGCCTTACCCAAGCGACTTGCGGCACCTTGCAGGAGCAAGCTCCCACAGGTGGCGCGCAGCCGGTGTGTGACTCCCGCACACTCCCGACTAGGTGGTACCATCATCACCATGGCACGCACCCAGGCACCTGCACCTGCTGCAGGTACCTTACGCACACGCGTGATGACCCCCGCGTGTGGAGGGCCACCATCGCATCTCGCCACGTCGTGTGGCAAACCACCAAGCATGGGTAGAGTGAGAGGATCGAAGCGTACGCCTCTCTGCAACTCGCGTCTCCCAGCCTGAAGTCCCGTCGTTTGCGGGCGGTCGGTAGGTGTCGAAACTAGGTGTATCCACGGTCGACGGGGCCGACGGACTCCGGCGTTCCCTGTGGTAAGGTACTAGCACGTGCGAGTGCGGCCCCGCGCGATGCGGCCCAGTGTGTAACGGGGGATGAGACGCAGGGGTTCAGGCGAAGCCCCGGCGGGTCTCGGAGGGTTGATAGGCCCGCTAGCTTACGATCACCTAATGGGGGTTGGAGGCGCTATCGGCTCGGTTTGGCTACGACCTTAGAGGCGTTCAGGCATAATCCAGCGGACGTAGCTTCATACCAAAGTCCGGTCGAACTAGTATTGAGCCAGTGGTCCGTACCTGTGGTTCCTCTCGTACTGCACAGGAATTCCGTTAGGATAGCTGCGCGCGGCACACACCAGTAGGGTAAAACTAACCTGTCTCACGACGGTCTAAACCCAGCTCACGTTCCCTTGAAAGGGTGAACAATCCTACGCTTGGTGAATTTTGCTTCACAATGATAGGAAGAGCCGACATCGAAGGATCAAAAAGCCACGTCGCTATGAACGCTTGGCGGCCACAAGCCAGTTATCCCTGTGCTATCGCGAGGCCCTCAAGGCCTGGAAGATCACCGAGGCTGCTGTCTGCCCTGCGACGCTCGTCAAAGCATTGGCTGGAGCTTGTGACGAGACGATGCAGAGAGTAAACCCGCGACAGCACGGACGTCGAAGCAATGTGTTCTGGTGGACCCCGGAAATCTCACAGCTGCAACAGGCCTGCAGAGTAGCCCGGGACCACGCTCTGCGCATGTCGAACGCGCCAGAGCGTGAGGTCGCTGCAGCAAGTCATCTGGCTGCACGACGAACTCTGCAGAAGGAGATTCGACGGAGCAAGGAACGGCGGTTCCAGGAGTTGATCGACGCCGTTGAGGATGATGTGTTTGGGGCAGGGTACCAGGTCGTACTCACGTCTCTCCGTGGCAGTCGCGCACCACCGGAGACTGACCGAGCGACCTTGGATCGCATTGTTGCTGACCTGTTCCCAGAGCACCCTTCTTTCGATTGGCCAGAGCCAAGCCATCTTGCTCCCGGAGAGAACACCCTCCGTCCGGTAACCATCGAGGAACTACAAGTGATAGCATCGCGGATGAGTTCGAGGAAGGCACCAGGCCTCGACGGCATCCCGAACGCTGCTGTGAAGGTGCTGATAAGTGAACACCCAGACGTGCTGCGAAGGCTTTACCAGGACTGTCTCGACCGTGCTTCGTTTCCCGCGGCATGGAAGAGACAGCGACTGGTGCTCATTCCGAAACCGGGGAAGCCTCCGGGCGAGAGCTCGTCGTACCGCCCACTGTGTATGCTAGACACGGTGGGAAAGGTTCTGGAGAGGCTCATCCTCGAGC
>NW_026525469.1:32500-125000 GCF_943737925.1 Anopheles nili | reverse complement strand
GACGGTCTTGGACCCCTTTAGGTAAAAGTTGCATTCCGTCGAGCTGAACATTTCACTAGAACATCGCGAAACGATCCGACGACTCCTTCTGGGAGTTTTTGGGGTCGGAAGGTTTTCTGGGACTTAGTCTCTGGAGCAACATTTCTGAAGCTCGGCACGAGCAACCACGCACGTGTCTTATATCTCCGTAAGTAAGGGTCTGACGGTCTTGGACACCTTTAGCAAAAAGTTGCGCCCTATCGAATGGAACATTTCACTAGAACACCACGAAACGATCCGACCACTCCTTCGACCTGTTTTGGGGTTTTGCAGTTTTCCATGGGGTATTTTGTATGGGGAAAATCGACCCATGCCCGTATCTCCGTACCTAAGCGTCTGACGGTCTTGGACCCCTTTAGGTAAAAGTTGCATTCCGTCGAGCTGAACATTTCACTAGAACATCGCGAAACGATCCGACGACTCCTTCTGAGAGTTTTTGGGGTCCGAAGGTTTTCTGGGACTTAGTCTCTGGAGCAACATTTCTGAAGCTCGGCACGGGCAACCACGCACGTGTCTTATATCTCCGTAAGTAAGGGTCTGACGGTCTTGGACACCTTTAGCAAAAAGTTGCGCCCTATCGAATGGAACATTTCACTAGAACAACACGAAACGATCCGACCACTCCTTCGACCTGTTTTGGGGTTTTGCAGTTTTCCATGGGGTAATTTGTATGGGGAAAACCGACCCATGGCCGTATCTCCGTACCTAAGCGTCTGACGGTCTTGGACCCCTTTAGGTAAAAGTTGCATTCCGTCGAGCTGAACATTTCACTAGAACATCGCGAAACGATCCGACGACTCCTTCTGGGAGTTTTTGGGGTCCGAAGGTTTTCTGGGACTTAGTCTCTGGAGCAACATTTCTGAAGCTCGGCACGAGCAACCACGCACGTGTCTTATATCTCCGTAAGTAAGGGTCTGACGGTCTTGGACACCTTTAGCAAAAAGTTGCGCCCTATCGAATGGAACATTTCACTAGAACACCACGAAACGATCCGACCACTCCTTCGACCTGTTTTGGGGTTTTGCAGTTTTCCATGGGGTATTTTGTATGGGGAAAACCGACCCATGCCCGTATCTCCGTACCTAAGCGTCTGACGGTCTTGAACCCCTTTAGGTAAAAGTTGCATTCCGTCGAGCTGAACATTTCACTAGAACATCGCGAAACGATCCGACGACTCCTTCTGGGAGTTTTTGGGGTCCGAAGGTTTTCTGGGACTTAGTCTCTGGAGCAACATTTCTGAAGCTCGGCACGGGCAACCACGCACGTGTCTTATATCTCCGTAAGTAAGGGTCTGACGGTCTTGGACACCTTTAGCAAAAAGTTGCGCCCTATCGAATGGAACATTTCACTAGAACACCACGAAACGATCCGACCACTCCTTCGACCTGTTTTGGGGTTTTGCAGTTTTCCATGGGGTATTTTGTATGGGGAAAACCGACCCATGCCCGTATCTCCGTACCTAAGCGTCTGACGGTCTTGGACCCCTTTAGGTAAAAGTTGCATTCCGTCGAGCTGAACATTTCACTAGAACATCGCGAAACGATCCGACCACTCCTTCTGGGAGTTTTTGGGGTCGGAAGGTTTTCTGGGACTTAGTCTCTGGAGCAACATTTCTGAAGCTCGGCACGAGCAACCACGCACGTGTCTTATATCTCCGTAAGTAAGTGTCTGACGGTCTTGGACACCTTTAGCAAAAAGTTGCGCCCTATCGAATGGAACATTTCACTAGAACACCACGAAACGATCCGACCACTCCTTCGACCTGTTTTGGGGTTTTGCAGTTTTCCATGGGGTATTTTGTATGGGGAAAACCGACCCATGCCCGTATCTCCGTACCTAAGCGTCTGACGGTCTTGGACCCCTTGAGGTAAAACTTGCATTCCGTCGAGTTGAACATTTCACTAGAACATCGCGAAACGATCCGAGGCCTCCTTCTGGGAGTTTTTGGGGTCGGAAGGTTTTCTGGGACTTAGTCTCTGGAGCAACATTTCTGAAGCTCGGCACGGGCAACCACGCACGTGTCTTATATCTCCGTAAGTAAGGGTCTGACGGTCTTGGACACCTTTAGCAAAAAGTTGCGTATAACCATCCTCGTCAATACTCTCGAACACTGTAACTCGATCCGACCACTCCTTGGTACACTTTTGTGGGTTGCCAGTTTCGGTTGGGACTTAGTCTCTGGAGACCAAATTCTGAAGCTCGGCGTGGGTACCGACTTTTCGTGCACGTCCGAGGGCCTCGACCGCCCCGAGAACCCGGACCTTCAGGATTTTGGCCATTTTTGGGGGTGCACAAAAGTGTTCGTAATCAACCTCGGATTGTACTTTTCATCATCTAGGGGCACCGTAGGGACCGAAAAAAGTGGTTTCGCATGATAGTCCACCTCGACCCATGTCGACCCTTGCGCGACCCCGACCTTCAGGATTTTGCTCTACGGAAGGGGGTGCACAAAAGTGTTCGTAATCAACCTCGGATTGTACTTTTCATCATCTAGGGGCACCGTAGGGACCGAAAAAAGTGGTTTCGCATGATAGTCCACCTCGACCCATGTCGACCCTTGCGCGACCCCGACCTTCAGGATTTTGCTCTACGGAAGGGGGTCTACTTGTGCGCAACCCCGACCTTCAGGATTTTGCTCTACGGAAGGGGGTGCACAAAAGTGTTCGTAATCAACCTCGGATTGTACTTTTCATCATCTAGGGGCACCGTAGGGACCGAAAAAAGTGGTTTCGCATGATAGTCCACCTCGACCCATGTCGACCCTTGCGCGACCCCGACCTTCAGGATTTTGCTCTACGGAAGGGGGTCGACTTGTGCGCAACCCCGACCTTCAGGATTTTGCTCTACGGAAGGGGGTGCACAAAAGTGTTCGTAATCAACCTCGGATTGTACTTTTCATCATCTAGGGGCACCGTAGGGACCGAAAAAAGTGGTTTCGCATGATAGTCCACCTCGACCCATGTCGACCCTTGCGCGACCCCGACCTTCAGGATTTTGCTCTACGGAAGGGGGTGCACAAAAGTGTTCGTAATCAACCTCGGATTGTACTTTTCATCATCTAGGGACACCGTAGGGACCGAAAAAAGTGGTTTCGCATGATGGTCCACCTCGACCCATGTCGACCCTTGCGCGACCCCGACCTTCAGGATTTTGCTCTACGGAAGGGGGTGCACAAAAGTGTTCGTAATCAACCTCGGATTGTACTTTTCATCATCTAGGGGCACCGTAGGGACCGAAAAAAGTGGTTTCGCATGATAGTCCACCTCGACCCATGTCGACCCTTGCGCGACCCCGACCTTCAGGATTTTGCTCTACGGAAGGGGGTGCACAAAAGTGTTCGTAATCAACCTCGGATTGTACTTTTCATCATCTAGGGGCACCGTAGGGACCGAAAAAAGTGGTTTCGCATGATAGTCCACCTCGACCCATGTCGACCCTTGCGCGACCCCGACCTTCAGGATTTTGCTCTACGGAAGGGGGTGCACACTTGTGCGACCCCGACCTTCAGGATTTTGCTCTACGGAAGGGGGTGCACAAAAGTGTTCGTAATCAACCTCGGATTGTACTTTTCATCATCTAGGGGCACCGTAGGGACCGAAAAAAGTGGTTTCGCATGATAGTCCACCTCGACCCATGTCGACCCTTGCGCGACCCCGACCTTCAGGATTTTGCTCTACGGAAGGGGGTCGACTTGTGCGCAACCCCGACCTTCAGGATTTTGCTCTACGGAAGGGGGTGCACAAAAGTGTTCGTAATCAACCTCGGATTGTACTTTTCATCATCTAGGGGCACCGTAGGGACCGAAAAAAGTGGTTTCGCATGATAGTCCACCTCGACCCATGTCGACCCTTGCGCGACCCCGACCTTCAGGATTTTGCTCTACGGAAGGGGGTCGACTTGTGCGCAACCCCGACCTTCAGGATTTTGCTCTACGGAAGGGGGTCTACTTGTGCGCAACCCCGACCTTCAGGATTTTGCTCTACGGAAGGGGGTGCACAAAAGTGTTCGTAATCAACCTCGGATTGTACTTTTCATCATCTAGGGGCACCGTAGGGACCGAAAAAAGTGGTTTCGCATGATAGTCCACCTCGACCCATGTCGACCCTTGCGCGACCCCGACCTTCAGGATTTTGCTCTACGGAAGGGGGTCTACTTGTGCGCAACCCCGACCTTCAGGATTTTGCTCTACGGAAGGGGGTGCACAAAAGTGTTCGTAATCAACCTCGGATTGTACTTTTCATCATCTAGGGGCACCGTAGGGACCGAAAAAAGTGGTTTCGCATGATAGTCCACCTCGACCCATGTCGACCCTTGCGCGACCCCCACCTTCAGGATTTTGCTCTACGGAAGGGGGTGCACACTTGTGCGCAACCCCGACCTTCAGGATTTTGCTCTACGGAAGGGGGTGCACAAAAGTGTTCGTAATCAACCTCGGATTGTACTTTTCATCATCTAGGGGCACCGTAGGGACCGAAAAAAGTGGTTTCGCATGATAGTCCACCTCGACCCATGTCGACCCTTGCGCGACCCCGACCTTCAGGATTTTGCTCTACGGAAGGGGGTGCACAAAAGTGTTCGTAATCAACCTCGGATTGTACTTTTCATCATCTAGGGGCACCGTAGGGACCGAAAAAAGTGGTTTCGCATGATAGTCCACCTCGACCCATGTCGACCCTTGCGCGACCCCGACCTTCAGGATTTTGCTCTACGGAAGGGGGTCTACTTGTGCGCAACCCCGACCTTCAGGATTTTGCTCTACGGAAGGGGGTGCACAAAAGTGTTCGTAATCAACCTCGGATTGTACTTTTCATCATCTAGGGGCACCGTAGGGACCGAAAAAAGTGGTTTCGCATGATAGTCCACCTCGACCCATGTCGACCCTTGCGCGACCCCGACCTTCAGGATTTTGCTCTACGGAAGGGGGTCTACTTGTGCGCAACCCCGACCTTCAGGATTTTGCTCTACGGAAGGGGGTCTACTTGTGCGCAACCCCGACCTTCAGGATTTTGCTCTACGGAAGGGGGTGCACAAAAGTGTTCGTAATCAACCTCGGATTGTACTTTTCATCATCTAGGGGCACCGTAGGGACCGAAAAAAGTGGTTTCGCATGATAGTCCACCTCGACCCATGTCGACCCTTGCGCGACCCCGACCTTCAGGATTTTGCTCTACGGAAGGGGGTCTACTTGTGCGCAACCCCGACCTTCAGGATTTTGCTCTACGGAAGGGGGTGCACAAAAGTGTTCGTAATCAACCTCGGATTGTACTTTTCATCATCTAGGGGCACCGTAGGGACCGAAAAAAGTGGTTTCGCATGATAGTCCACCTCGACCCATGTCGACCCTTGCGCGACCCCGACCTTCAGGATTTTGCTCTACGGAAGGGGGTCTACTTGTGCGCAACCCCGACCTTCAGGATTTTGCTCTACGGAAGGGGGTGCACAAAAGTGTTCGTAATCAACCTCGGATTGTACTTTTCATCATCTAGGGGCACCGTAGGGACCGAAAAAAGTGGTTTCGCATGATAGTCCACCTCGACCCATGTCGACCCTTGCGCGACCCCGACCTTCAGGATTTTGCTCTACGGAAGGGGGTCGACTTGTGCGCAACCCCGACCTTCAGGATTTTGCCCTACGGAAGGGGGTGCACAAAAGTGTTCGTAATCAACCTCGGATTGTACTTTTCATCATCTAGGGGCACCGTAGGGACCGAAAAAAGTGGTTTCACATGATAGTCCACCTCGACCCATGTCGACCCTTGCGCGACCCCGACCTTCAGGATTTTGCTCTACGGAAGGGGGTCTACTTGTGCGCAACCCCGACCTTCAGGATTTTGCTCTACGGAAGGGGGTGCACAAAAGTGTTCGTAATCAACCTCGGATTGTACTTTTCATCATCTAGGGGCACCGTAGGGACCGAAAAAAGTGGTTTCGCATGATAGTCCACCTCGACCCATGTCGACCCTTGCGCGACCCCGACCTTCAGGATTTTGCTCTACGGAAGGGGGTCTACTTGTGCGCAACCCCGACCTTCAGGATTTTGCTCTACGGAAGGGGGTGCACAAAAGTGTTCGTAATCAACCTCGGATTGTACTTTTCATCATCTAGGGGCACCGTAGGGACCGAAAAAAGTGGTTTCGCATGATAGTCCACCTCGACCCATGTCGACCCTTGCGCGACCCCGACCTTCAGGATTTTGCTCTACGGAAGGGGTCTACCCTTGCGCGACCCCGACCTTCAGGATTTTGCTCTACGGAAGGGGGTGCACAAAAGTGTTCGTAATCAACCTCGGATTGTACTTTTCATCATCTAGGGGCACCGTAGGGACCGAAAAAAGTGGTTTCGCATGATAGTCCACCTCGACCCATGTCGACCCTTGCGCGACCCCGACCTTCAGGATTTTGCTCTACGGAAGGGGGTGCACACTTGTGCGACCCCGACCTTCAGGATTTTGCTCTACGGAAGGGGGTGCACAAAAGTGTTCGTAATCAACCTCGGATTGTACTTTTCATCATCTAGGGGCACCGTAGGGACCGAAAAAAGTGGTTTCGCATGATAGTCCACCTCGACCCATGTCGACCCTTGCGCGACCCCGACCTTCAGGATTTTGCTCTACGGAAGGGGGTGCACACCTGTGCGACCCCGACCTTCAGGATTTTGCTCTACGGAAGGGGGTGCACAAAAGTGTTCGTAATCAACCTCGGATTGTACTTTTCATCATCTAGGGGCACCGTAGGGACCGAAAAAAGTGGTTTCGCATGATAGTCCACCTCGACCCATGTCGACCCTTGCGCGACCCCGACCTTCAGGATTTTGCTCTACGGAAGGGGGTGCACACTTGTGCGACCCCGAACTTCAGGATTTTGCTCTACGGAAGGGGGTGCACAAAAGTGTTCGTAATCAACCTCGGATTGTACTTTTCATCATCTAGGGGCACCGTAGGGACCGAAAAAAGTGGTTTCGCATGATAGTCCACCTCGACCCATGTCGACCCTTGCGCGACCCCGACCTTCAGGATTTTGCTCTACGGAAGGGGGTCTACTTGTGCGCAACCCCGACCTTCAGGATTTTGCTCTACGGAAGGGGGTGCACAAAAGTGTTCGTAATCAACCTCGGATTGTACTTTTCATCATCTAGGGGCACCGTAGGGACCGAAAAAAGTGGTTTCGCATGATAGTCCACCTCGACCCATGTCGACCCTTGCGCGACCCCGACCTTCAGGATTTTGCTCTACGGAAGGGGGTCTTCTTGTGCGCAACCCCGACCTTCAGGATTTTGCTCTACGGAAGGGGGTGCACAAAAGTGTTCGTAATCAACCTCGGATTGTACTTTTCATCATCTAGGGGCACCGTAGGGACCGAAAAAAGTGGTTTCGCATGATAGTCCACCTCGACCCATGTCGACCCTTGCGCGACCCCGACCTTCAGGATTTTGCTCTACGGAAGGGGGTGCACAAAAGTGTTCGTAATCAACCTCGGATTGTACTTTTCATCATCTAGGGGCACCGTAGGGACCGAAAAAAGTGGTTTCGCATGATAGTCCACCTCGACCCATGTCGACCCTTGCGCGACCCCGACCTTCAGGATTTTGCTCTATGGAAGGGGGTGCACACTTGTGCGACCCCGACCTTCAGGATTTTGCTCTACGGAAGGGGGTGCACAAAAGTGTTCGTAATCAACCTCGGATTGTACTTTTCATCATCTAGGGGCACCGTAGGGACCGAAAAAAGTGGTTTCGCATGATAGTCCACCTCGACCCATGTCGACCCTTGCGCGACCCCGACCTTCAGGATTTTGCTCTACGGAAGGGGGTGCACACTTGTGCGACCCCGACCTTCAGGATTTTGCTCTACGGAAGGGGGTGCACAAAAGTGTTCGTAATCAACCTCGGATTGTACTTTTCATCATCTAGGGGCACCGTAGGGACCGAAAAAAGTGGTTTCGCATGATAGTCCACCTCGACCCATGTCGACCCTTGCGCGACCCCGACCTTCAGGATTTTGCTCTACGGAAGGGGGTGCACAAAAGTGTTCGTAATCAACCTCGGATTGTACTTTTCATCATCTAGGGGCACCGTAGGGACCGAAAAAAGTGGTTTCGCATGATAGTCCACCTCGACCCATGTCGACCCTTGCGCGACCCCGACCTTCAGGATTTTGCTCTACGGAAGGGGTCTACCCTTGCTCGACCCCGACCTTCAGGATTTTGCTCTACGGAAGGGGGTCTACTTGTGCGCAACCCCGACCTTCAGGATTTTGCTCTACGGAAGGGGGTCTACTTGTGCGCAACCCCGACCTTCAGGATTTTGCTCTACGGAAGGGGGTGCACAAAAGTGTTCGTAATCAACCTCGGATTGTACTTTTCATCATCTAGGGGCACCGTAGGGACCGAAAAAAGTGGTTTCGCATGATAGTCCACCTCGACCCATGTCGACCCTTGCGCGACCCCGACCTTCAGGATTTTGCTCTACGGAAGGGGGTGCACACTTGTGCGACCCCGACCTTCAGGATTTTGCTCTACGGAAGGGGGTGCACAAAAGTGTTCGTAATCAACCTCGGATTGTACTTTTCATCATCTAGGGGCACCGTAGGGACCGAAAAAAGTGGTTTCGCATGATAGTCCACCTCGACCCATGTCGACCCTTGCGCGACCCCGACCTTCAGGATTTTGCTCTACGGAAGGGGGTCTACTTGTGCGCAACCCCGACCTTCAGGATTTTGCTCTACGGAAGGGGGTGCACAAAAGTGTTCGTAATCAACCTCGGATTGTACTTTTCATCATCTAGGGGCACCGTAGGGACCGAAAAAAGTGGTTTCGCATGATAGTCCACCTCGACCCATGTCGACCCTTGCGCGACCCCGACCTTCAGGATTTTGCTCTACGGAAGGGGTCTACCCTTGCTCGACCCCGACCTTCAGGATTTTGCTCTACGGAAGGGGGTCTACTTGTGCGCAACCCCGACCTTCAGGATTTTGCTCTACGGAAGGGGGTCTACTTGTGCGCAACCCCGACCTTCAGGATTTTGCTCTACGGAAGGGGGTGCACAAAAGTGTTCGTAATCAACCTCGGATTGTACTTTTCATCATCTAGGGGCACCGTAGGGACCGAAAAAAGTGGTTTCGCATGATAGTCCACCTCGACCCATGTCGACCCTTGCGCGACCCCGACCTTCAGGATTTTGCTCTACGGAAGGGGGTGCACACTTGTGCGACCCCGACCTTCAGGATTTTGCTCTACGGAAGGGGGTGCACAAAAGTGTTCGTAATCAACCTCGGATTGTACTTTTCATCATCTAGGGGCACCGTAGGGACCGAAAAAAGTGGTTTCGCATGATAGTCCACCTCGACCCATGTCTACCCTTGCGCGACCCCGACCTTCAGGATTTTGCTCTACGGAAGGGGGTGCACAAAAGTGTTCGTAATCAACCTCGGATTGTACTTTTCATCATCTAGGGGCACCGTAGGGACCGAAAAAAGTGGTTTCGCATGATAGTCCACCTCGACCCATGTCGACCCTTGCGCGACCCCGACCTTCAGGATTTTGCTCTACGGAAGGGGGTGCACACTTGTGCGACCCCGACCTTCAGGATTTTGCTCTACGGAAGGGGGTGCACAAAAGTGTTCGTAATCAACCTCGGATTGTACTTTTCATCATCTAGGGGCACCGTAGGGACCGAAAAAAGTGGTTTCGCATGATAGTCCACCTCGACCCATGTCGACCCTTGCGCGACCCCGACCTTCAGGATTTTGCTCTACGGAAGGGGGTCTACTTGTGCGCAACCCCGACCTTCAGGATTTTGCTCTACGGAAGGGGGTGCACAAAAGTGTTCGTAATCAACCTCGGATTGTACTTTTCATCATCTAGGGGCACCGTAGGGACCGAAAAAAGTGGTTTCGCATGATAGTCCACCTCGACCCATGTCGACCCTTGCGCGACCCCGACCTTCAGGATTTTGCTCTACGGAAGGGGGTGCACAAAAGTGTTCGTAATCAACCTCGGATTGTACTTTTCATCATCTAGGGGCACCGTAGGGACCGAAAAAAGTGGTTTCGCATGATAGTCCACCTCGACCCATGTCGACCCTTGCGCGACCCCGACCTTCAGGATTTTGCTCTACGGAAGGGGGTGCACACTTGTGCGACCCCGACCTTCAGGATTTTGCTCTACGGAAGGGGGTGCACAAAAGTGTTCGTAATCAACCTCGGATTGTACTTTTCATCATCTAGGGGCACCGTAGGGACCGAAAAAAGTGGTTTCGCATGATAGTCCACCTCGACCCATGTCGACCCTTGCGCGACCCCGACCTTCAGGATTTTGCTCTACGGAAGGGGGTGCACACTTGTGCGACCCCGACCTTCAGGATTTTGCTCTACGGAAGGGGGTGCACAAAAGTGTTCGTAATCAACCTCGGATTGTACTTTTCATCATCTAGGGGCACCGTAGGGACCGAAAAAAGTGGTTTCGCATGATAGTCCACCTCGACCCATGTCGACCCTTGCGCGACCCCGACCTTCAGGATTTTGCTCTACGGAAGGGGGTGCACAAAAGTGTTCGTAATCAACCTCGGATTGTACTTTTCATCATCTAGGGGCACCGTAGGGACCGAAAAAAGTGGTTTCGCATGATAGTCCACCTCGACCCATGTCGACCCTTGCGCGACCCCGACCTTCAGGATTTTGCTCTACGGAAGGGGGTCTACTTGTGCGCAACCCCGACCTTCAGGATTTTGCTCTACGGAAGGGGGTGCACAAAAGTGTTCGTAATCAACCTCGGATTGTACTTTTCATCATCTAGGGGCACCGTAGGGACCGAAAAAAGTGGTTTCGCATGATAGTCCACCTCGACCCATGTCGACCCTTGCGCGACCCCGACCTTCAGGATTTTGCTCTACGGAAGGGGGTGCACAAAAGTGTTCGTAATCAACCTCGGATTGTACTTTTCATCATCTAGGGGCACCGTAGGGACCGAAAAAAGTGGTTTCGCATGATAGTCCACCTCGACCCATGTCGACCCTTGCGCGACCCCGACCTTCAGGATTTTGCTCTACGGAAGGGGGTGCACAAAAGTGTTCGTAATCAACCTCGGATTGTACTTTTCATCATCTAGGGGCACCGTAGGGACCGAAAAAAGTGGTTTCGCATGATAGTCCACCTCGACCCATGTCGACCCTTGCGCGACCCCGACCTTCAGGATTTTGCTCTACGGAAGGGGGTGCACAAAAGTGTTCGTAATCAACCTCGGATTGTACTTTTCATCATCTAGGGGCACCGTAGGGACCGAAAAAAGTGGTTTCGCATGATAGTCCACCTCGACCCATGTCGACCCTTGCGCGACCCCGACCTTCAGGATTTTGCTCTACGGAAGGGGGTCTTCTTGTGCGCAACCCCGACCTTCAGGATTTTGCTCTACGGAAGGGGGTGCACAAAAGTGTTCGTAATCAACCTCGGATTGTACTTTTCATCATCTAGGGGCACCGTAGGGACCGAAAAAAGTGGTTTCGCATGATAGTCCACCTCGACCCATGTCGACCCTTGCGCGACCCCGACCTTCAGGATTTTGCTCTACGGAAGGGGGTGCACAAAAGTGTTCGTAATCAACCTCGGATTGTACTTTTCATCATCTAGGGGCACCGTAGGGACCGAAAAAAGTGGTTTCGCATGATAGTCCACCTCGACCCATGTCGACCCTTGCGCGACCCCGACCTTCAGGATTTTGCTCTACGGAAGGGGGTGCACAAAAGTGTTCGTAATCAACCTCGGATTGTACTTTTCATCATCTAGGGGCACCGTAGGGACCGAAAAAAGTGGTTTCGCATGATAGTCCACCTCGACCCATGTCGACCCTTGCGCGACCCCGACCTTCAGGATTTTGCTCTACGGAAGGGGGTGCACAAAAGTGTTCGTAATCAACCTCGGATTGTACTTTTCATCATCTAGGGGCACCGTAGGGACCGAAAAAAGTGGTTTCGCATGATAGTCCACCTCGACCCATGTCGACCCTTGCGCGACCCCGACCTTCAGGATTTTGCTCTACGGAAGGGGGTCTTCTTGTGCGCAACCCCGACCTTCAGGATTTTGCTCTACGGAAGGGGGTGCACAAAAGTGTTCGTAATCAACCTCGGATTGTACTTTTCATCATCTAGGGGCACCGTAGGGACCGAAAAAAGTGGTTTCGCATGATAGTCCACCTCGACCCATGTCGACCCTTGCGCGACCCCGACCTTCAGGATTTTGCTCTACGGAAGGGGGTGCACAAAAGTGTTCGTAATCAACCTCGGATTGTACTTTTCATCATCTAGGGGCACCGTAGGGACCGAAAAAAGTGGTTTCGCATGATAGTCCACCTCGACCCATGTCGACCCTTGCGCGACCCCGACCTTCAGGATTTTGCTCTACGGAAGGGGGTCTACTTGTGCGCAACCCCGACCTTCAGGATTTTGCTCTACGGAAGGGGGTGCACAAAAGTGTTCGTAATCAACCTCGGATTGTACTTTTCATCATCTAGGGGCACCGTAGGGACCGAAAAAAGTGGTTTCGCATGATAGTCCACCTCGACCCATGTCGACCCTTGCGCAACCCCGACCTTCAGGATTTTGCTCTACGGAAGGGGGTGCACAAAAGTGTTCGTAATCAACCTCGGATTGTACTTTTCATCATCTAGGGGCACCGTAGGGACCGAAAAAAGTGGTTTCGCATGATAGTCCACCTCGACCCATGTCGACCCTTGCGCGACCCCGACCTTCAGGATTTTGCTCTACGGAAGGGGGTGCACAAAAGTGTTCGTAATCAACCTCGGATTGTACTTTTCATCATCTAGGGGCACCGTAGGGACCGAAAAAAGTGGTTTCGCATGATAGTCCACCTCGACCCATGTCGACCCTTGCGCGACCCCGACCTTCAGGATTTTGCTCTACGGAAGGGGGTCTACTTGTGCGCAACCCCGACCTTCAGGATTTTGCTCTACGGAAGGGGGTGCACAAAAGTGTTCGTAATCAACCTCGGATTGTACTTTTCATCATCTAGGGGCACCGTAGGGACCGAAAAAAGTGGTTTCGCATGATAGTCCACCTCGACCCATGTCGACCCTTGCGCGACCCCGACCTTCAGGATTTTGCTCTACGGAAGGGGGTGCACACTTGTGCGACCCCGACCTTCAGGATTTTGCTCTACGGAAGGGGGTGCACAAAAGTGTTCGTAATCAACCTCGGATTGTACTTTTCATCATCTAGGGGCACCGTAGGGACCGAAAAAAGTGGTTTCGCATGATAGTCCACCTCGACCCATGTCGACCCTTGCGCGACCCCGACCTTCAGGATTTTGCTCTACGGAAGGGGGTGCACAAAAGTGTTCGTAATCAACCTCGGATTGTACTTTTCATCATCTAGGGGCACCGTAGGGACCGAAAAAAGTGGTTTCGCATGATAGTCCACCTCGACCCATGTCGACCCTTGCGCAACCCCGACCTTCAGGATTTTGCTCTACGGAAGGGGGTGCACAAAAGTGTTCGTAATCAACCTCGGATTGTACTTTTCATCATCTAGGGGCACCGTAGGGACCGAAAAAAGTGGTTTCGCATGATAGTCCACCTCGACCCATGTCGACCCTTGCGCGACCCCGACCTTCAGGATTTTGCTCTACGGAAGGGGGTGCACACTTGTGCGCAACCCCGACCTTCAGGATTTTGCTCTACGGAAGGGGGTGCACAAAAGTGTTCGTAATCAACCTCGGATTGTACTTTTCATCATCTAGGGGCACCGTAGGGACCGAAAAAAGTGGTTTCGCATGATAGTCCACCTCGACCCATGTCGACCCTTGCGCGACCCCGACCTTCAGGATTTTGCTCTACGGAAGGGGGTGCACACTTGTGCGACCCCGACCTTCAGGATTTTGCTCTACGGAAGGGGGTGCACAAAAGTGTTCGTAATCAACCTCGGATTGTACTTTTCATCATCTAGGGGCACCGTAGGGACCGAAAAAAGTGGTTTCGCATGATAGTCCACCTCGACCCATGTCGACCCTTGCGCGACCCCGACCTTCAGGATTTTGCTCTACGGAAGGGGGTCTACTTGTGCGCAACCCCGACCTTCAGGATTTTGCTCTACGGAAGGGGGTGCACAAAAGTGTTCGTAATCAACCTCGGATTGTACTTTTCATCATCTAGGGGCACCGTAGGGACCGAAAAAAGTGGTTTCGCATGATAGTCCACCTCGACCCATGTCGACCCTTGCGCGACCCCGACCTTCAGGATTTTGCTCTACGGAAGGGGGTCGACTTGTGCGCAACCCCGACCTTCAGGATTTTGCTCTACGGAAGGGGGTGCACAAAAGTGTTCGTAATCAACCTCGGATTGTACTTTTCATCATCTAGGGGCACCGTAGGGACCGAAAAAAGTGGTTTCGCATGATAGTCCACCTCGACCCATGTCGACCCTTGCGCGACCCCGACCTTCAGGATTTTGCTCTACGGAAGGGGGTGCACAAAAGTGTTCGTAATCAACCTCGGATTGTACTTTTCATCATCTAGGGGCACCGTAGGGACCGAAAAAAGTGGTTTCGCATGATAGTCCACCTCGACCCATGTCGACCCTTGCGCGACCCCGACCTTCAGGATTTTGCTCTACGGAAGGGGGTCTACTTGTGCGCAACCCCGACCTTCAGGATTTTGCTCTACGGAAGGGGGTGCACAAAAGTGTTCGTAATCAACCTCGGATTGTACTTTTCATCATCTAGGGGCACCGTAGGGACCGAAAAAAGTGGTTTCGCATGATAGTCCACCTCGACCCATGTCGACCCTTGCGCGACCCCGACCTTCAGGATTTTGCTCTACGGAAGGGGGTCGACTTGTGCGCAACCCCGACCTTCAGGATTTTGCTCTACGGAAGGGGGTGCACAAAAGTGTTCGTAATCAACCTCGGATTGTACTTTTCATCATCTAGGGGCACCGTAGGGACCGAAAAAAGTGGTTTCGCATGATAGTCCACCTCGACCCATGTCGACCCTTGCGCGACCCCGACCTTCAGGATTTTGCTCTACGGAAGGGGGTCTACTTGTGCGCAACCCCGACCTTCAGGATTTTGCTCTACGGAAGGGGGTGCACAAAAGTGTTCGTAATCAACCTCGGATTGTACTTTTCATCATCTAGGGGCACCGTAGGGACCGAAAAAAGTGGTTTCGCATGATAGTCCACCTCGACCCATGTCGACCCTTGCGCGACCCCGACCTTCAGGATTTTGCTCTACGGAAGGGGGTCTACTTGTGCGCAACCCCGACCTTCAGGATTTTGCTCTACGGAAGGGGGTGCACAAAAGTGTTCGTAATCAACCTCGGATTGTACTTTTCATCATCTAGGGGCACCGTAGGGACCGAAAAAAGTGGTTTCGCATGATAGTCCACCTCGACCCATGTCGACCCTTGCGCGACCCCGACCTTCAGGATTTTGCTCTACGGAAGGGGGTCTACTTGTGCGCAACCCCGACCTTCAGGATTTTGCTCTACGGAAGGGGGTGCACAAAAGTGTTCGTAATCAACCTCGGATTGTACTTTTCATCATCTAGGGGCACCGTAGGGACCGAAAAAAGTGGTTTCGCATGATAGTCCACCTCGACCCATGTCGACCCTTGCGCGACCCCGACCTTCAGGATTTTGCTCTACGGAAGGGGGTCTACTTGTGCGCAACCCCGACCTTCAGGATTTTGCTCTACGGAAGGGGGTCGACTTGTGCGCAACCCCGACCTTCAGGATTTTGCTCTACGGAAGGGGGTGCACAAAAGTGTTCGTAATCAACCTCGGATTGTACTTTTCATCATCTAGGGGCACCGTAGGGACCGAAAAAAGTGGTTTCGCATGATAGTCCACCTCGACCCATGTCGACCCTTGCGCGACCCCGACCTTCAGGATTTTGCTCTACGGAAGGGGGTCTACTTGTGCGCAACCCCGACCTTCAGGATTTTGCTCTACGGAAGGGGGTGCACAAAAGTGTTCGTAATCAACCTCGGATTGTACTTTTCATCATCTAGGGGCACCGTAGGGACCGAAAAAAGTGGTTTCGCATGATAGTCCACCTCGACCCATGTCGACCCTTGCGCGACCCCGACCTTCAGGATTTTGCTCTACGGAAGGGGTCTACCCTTGCTCGACCCCGACCTTCAGGATTTTGCTCTACGGAAGGGGGTGCACAAAAGTGTTCGTAATCAACCTCGGATTGTACTTTTCATCATCTAGGGGTACCGTAGGGACCGAAAAAAGTGGTCTCGCATGATAGTCCACCTCGACCCATGTCGACCCTTGCGCGACCCCGACCTTCAGGATTTTGCTCTACGGAAGGGGGTGCACACTTGTGCGACCCCGACCTTCAGGATTTTGCTCTACGGAAGGGGGTGCACACTTGTGCGACCCCGACCTTCAGGATTTTGCTCTACGGAAGGGGGTGCACAAAAGTGTTCGTAATCAACCTCGGATTGTACTTTTCATCATCTAGGGGCACCGTAGGGACCGAAAAAAGTGGTTTCGCATGATAGTCCACCTCGACCCATGTCGACCCTTGCGCGACCCCGACCTTCAGGATTTTGCTCTACGGAAGGGGGTCTACTTGTGCGCAACCCCGACCTTCAGGATTTTGCTCTACGGAAGGGGGTGCACAAAAGTGTTCGTAATCAACCTCGGATTGTACTTTTCATCATCTAGGGGCACCGTAGGGACCGAAAAAAGTGGTTTCGCATGATAGTCCACCTCGACCCATGTCGACCCTTGCGCGACCCCGACCTTCAGGATTTTGCTCTACGGAAGGGGGTGCACACTTGTGCGACCCCGACCTTCAGGATTTTGCTCTACGGAAGGGGGTGCACAAAAGTGTTCGTAATCAACCTCGGATTGTACTTTTCATCATCTAGGGGCACCGTAGGGACCGAAAAAAGTGGTTTCGCATGATAGTCCACCTCGACCCATGTCGACCCTTGCGCGACCCCGACCTTCAGGATTTTGCTCTACGGAAGGGGGTGCACACTTGTGCGACCCCGACCTTCAGGATTTTGCTCTACGGAAGGGGGTGCACAAAAGTGTTCGTAATCAACCTCGGATTGTACTTTTCATCATCTAGGGGCACCGTAGGGACCGAAAAAAGTGGTTTCGCATGATAGTCCACCTCGACCCATGTCGACCCTTGCGCGACCCCGACCTTCAGGATTTTGCTCTACGGAAGGGGGTGCACACTTGTGCGACCCCGACCTTCAGGATTTTGCTCTACGGAAGGGGGTGCACAAAAGTGTTCGTAATCAACCTCGGATTGTACTTTTCATCATCTAGGGGCACCGTAGGGACCGAAAAAAGTGGTTTCGCATGATAGTCCACCTCGACCCATGTCGACCCTTGCGCGACCCCGACCTTCAGGATTTTGCTCTACGGAAGGGGGTGCACACTTGTGCGACCCCGACCTTCAGGATTTTGCTCTACGGAAGGGGGTGCACAAAAGTGTTCGTAATCAACCTCGGATTGTACTTTTCATCATCTAGGGGCACCGTAGGGACCGAAAAAAGTGGTTTCGCATGATAGTCCACCTCGACCCATGTCGACCCTTGCGCGACCCCGACCTTCAGGATTTTGCTCTACGGAAGGGGGTGCACACTTGTGCGACCCCGACCTTCAGGATTTTGCTCTACGGAAGGGGGTGCACAAAAGTGTTCGTAATCAACCTCGGATTGTACTTTTCATCATCTAGGGGCACCGTAGGGACCGAAAAAAGTGGTTTCGCATGATAGTCCACCTCGACCCATGTCGACCCTTGCGCGACCCCGACCTTCAGGATTTTGCTCTACGGAAGGGGGTCTACTTGTGCGCAACCCCGACCTTCAGGATTTTGCTCTACGGAAGGGGGTGCACAAAAGTGTTCGTAATCAACCTCGGATTGTACTTTTCATCATCTAGGGGCACCGTAGGGACCGAAAAAAGTGGTTTCGCATGATAGTCCACCTCGACCCATGTCGACCCTTGCGCGACCCCGACCTTCAGGATTTTGCTCTACGGAAGGGGGTCGACTTGTGCGCAACCCCGACCTTCAGGATTTTGCTCTACGGAAGGGGGTGCACAAAAGTGTTCGTAATCAACCTCGGATTGTACTTTTCATCATCTAGGGGCACCGTAGGGACCGAAAAAAGTGGTTTCGCATGATAGTCCACCTCGACCCATGTCGACCCTTGCGCGACCCCGACCTTCAGGATTTTGCTCTACGGAAGGGGGTCTACTTGTGCGCAACCCCGACCTTCAGGATTTTGCTCTACGGAAGGGGGTGCACAAAAGTGTTCGTAATCAACCTCGGATTGTACTTTTCATCATCTAGGGGCACCGTAGGGACCGAAAAAAGTGGTTTCGCATGATAGTCCACCTCGACCCATGTCGACCCTTGCGCGACCCCGACCTTCAGGATTTTGCTCTACGGAAGGGGGTCTACTTGTGCGCAACCCCGACCTTCAGGATTTTGCTCTACGGAAGGGGGTGCACAAAAGTGTTCGTAATCAACCTCGGATTGTACTTTTCATCATCTAGGGGCACCGTAGGGACCGAAAAAAGTGGTTTCGCATGATAGTCCACCTCGACCCATGTCGACCCTTGCGCGACCCCGACCTTCAGGATTTTGCTCTACGGAAGGGGGTGCACAAAAGTGTTCGTAATCAACCTCGGATTGTACTTTTCATCATCTAGGGGCACCGTAGGGACCGAAAAAAGTGGTTTCGCATGATAGTCCACCTCGACCCATGTCGACCCTTGCGCGACCCCGACCTTCAGGATTTTGCTCTACGGAAGGGGGTCGACTTGTGCGCAACCCCGACCTTCAGGATTTTGCTCTACGGAAGGGGGTCGACTTGTGCGCAACCCCGACCTTCGGGATTTTGCTCTACGGAAGGGGGTGCACAAAAGTGTTCGTAATCAACCTCGGATTGTACTTTTCATCATCTAGGGGCACCGTAGGGACCGAAAAAAGTGGTTTCGCATGATAGTCCACCTCGACCCATGTCGACCCTTGCGCGACCCCGACCTTCAGGATTTTGCTCTACGGAAGGGGGTCTACTTGTGCGCAACCCCGACCTTCAGGATTTTGCTCTACGGAAGGGGGTGCACAAAAGTGTTCGTAATCAACCTCGGATTGTACTTTTCATCATCTAGGGGCACCGTAGGGACCGAAAAAAGTGGTTTCGCATGATAGTCCACCTCGACCCATGTCGACCCTTGCGCGACCCCGACCTTCAGGATTTTGCTCTACGGAAGGGGGTGCACAAAAGTGTTCGTAATCAACCTCGGATTGTACTTTTCATCATCTAGGGGCACCGTAGGGACCGAAAAAAGTGGTTTCGCATGATAGTCCACCTCGACCCATGTCGACCCTTGCGCGACCCCGACCTTCAGGATTTTGCTCTACGGAAGGGGGTCTACTTGTGCGCAACCCCGACCTTCAGGATTTTGCTCTACGGAAGGGGGTGCACAAAAGTGTTCGTAATCAACCTCGGATTGTACTTTTCATCATCTAGGGGCACCGTAGGGACCGAAAAAAGTGGTTTCGCATGATAGTCCACCTCGACCCATGTCGACCCTTGCGCGACCCCGACCTTCAGGATTTTGCTCTACGGAAGGGGGTGCACAAAAGTGTTCGTAATCAACCTCGGATTGTACTTTTCATCATCTAGGGGCACCGTAGGGACCGAAAAAAGTGGTTTCGCATGATAGTCCACCTCGACCCATGTCGACCCTTGCGCGACCCCGACCTTCAGGATTTTGCTCTACGGAAGGGGGTCGACTTGTGCGCAACCCCGACCTTCAGGATTTTGCTCTACGGAAGGGGGTGCACAAAAGTGTTCGTAATCAACCTCGGATTGTACTTTTCATCATCTAGGGGCACCGTAGGGACCGAAAAAAGTGGTTTCGCATGATAGTCCACCTCGACCCATGTCGACCCTTGCTCGACCCCGACCTTCAGGATTTTGCTCTACGGAAGGGGGTGCACAAAAGTGTTCGTAATCAACCTCGGATTGTACTTTTCATCATCTAGGGGCACCGTAGGGACCGAAAAAAGTGGTTTCGCATGATAGTCCACCTCGACCCATGTCGACCCTTGCGCGACCCCGACCTTCAGGATTTTGCTCTACGGAAGGGGGTCTACTTGTGCGCAACCCCGACCTTCAGGATTTTGCTCTACGGAAGGGGGTGCACAAAAGTGTTCGTAATCAACCTCGGATTGTACTTTTCATCATCTAGGGGCACCGTAGGGACCGAAAAAAGTGGTTTCGCATGATAGTCCACCTCGACCCATGTCGACCCTTGCGCGACCCCGACCTTCAGGATTTTGCTCTACGGAAGGGGGTCGACTTGTGCGCAACCCCGACCTTCAGGATTTTGCTCTACGGAAGGGGGTGCACAAAAGTGTTCGTAATCAACCTCGGATTGTACTTTTCATCATCTAGGGGCACCGTAGGGACCGAAAAAAGTGGTTTCGCATGATAGTCCACCTCGACCCATGTCGACCCTTGCGCGACCCCGACCTTCAGGATTTTGCTCTACGGAAGGGGTCCTCTCTGTACAAGGTTTAGGGGTACATTTTCACCCAAAAACCACTATCGCTCATCCGAAACAACTCCTCGACATGTGTCTTCTCTGTGAATTTGGCCCCGATCTGACGAGTAGTTTTCGAGATATGCCCCTCTGAAGGTACATATTGGGACTTAGCCGATTTTCACCCATTGCGGTGTCTATGGGGTGTTGAGAATCGCTCTACCGACCAGCCGGTTGGAGATATCGAGTTGCGGTCTTCGGCGCGTTTGCTCAACTCCGTAATGCCTACTTTTCGTCCATACACACAACACCTCGCAGAGTTCTCCTTCTGCCAGATATAGCGCGTGCCCCTTTGTTCGTGCACCGTTTTGGCCCGTTTTTCGCACATCGCTTCGAAACCATGCGTCCGACGGTTTTGCTACCCATGTACCGATGTTAGAACACCACCGTGGCTAACTTTCGTCGATATACGCCAAACTTCTCAGACACCTCCATCCGAGAGTATTTCGTGTTTTCCCATATATTGCATACTGCCAGGGGTTTTCTTCCATACAACTTTCAATGTTCTGTAAAACACCCGCGCATCGTCCGATTGGACTGAAACTGCTCCGGCGCGCTCTCTGCCGTGCTACAACTCTGCGCAAACCATCAAAACCTCGATGCCTGCGTGCGCACCTAGCCATCTGAACTCCGTACACTCTGGCTTAACAGGCCTCTTAGCCCGTTACAACATGGCTAACCCACTGGTAACCGGTAACCGTCACTCGTCCAATGTGGTCCATCACCCGTGCAAGCTGTTTCGCGTGCTTGCGCTTGCTCCGTGAGCAATCCCGCGTGCATTCGGTTGTCTTCCAACAGCGTGTTCGTCTCGCAACAATCTCCTCCGTGTGTACGCCTGGTGCTATGCAACAAGTTGAAATTTTTCGGAAAGTCAAGTTTTGGGACTTGTACTTTTTTTCAACATTAAATGCAGCTTTTCGCACACCATAGCAACTCGGGCTTCGACTTTCGGGACTTGGTGCTTTTCGCGGATCAAGCCCAATGGACTTGACCCGCTAAAGCTCACCTCCTCTCTATCGCTCCATTCGGGTAGCTATGGTGCACCCCAGCCAGTAGCGCACATGCACCCCATGTCTGGGGCACAAGCACACCACCCACTAGGACACACCACAGCAGCACACCCTTCTGCACATAGCACACCACGTGTGTGCAGCGTCGCCTTACCCAAGCGACTTGCGGCACCTTGCAGGAGCAAGCTCCCACAGGTGGCGCGCAGCCGGTGTGTGACTCCCGCACACTCCCGACTAGGTGGTACCATCATCACCATGGCACGCACCCAGGCACCTGCACCTGCTGCAGGTACCTTACGCACACGCGTGATGACCCCCGTGTGGAGGGCCGGTGGATTCCCGGTGGGTGCAAGTCACTCTACTCCGAGCCCTGGGACACCTTCCCAGGGTGTTTTCCATGTACCACTAACCCTTGGTTGGACACCTCTTGGCTACTTGACCCCTTTCCCGGTGGGTGCAAGTCACCGTGCGGAACCTTTCGGCCGCTCTCCCTAGGACTGTGTTGCAGGCAAGCACAGTGGTTCCGCGACCTAGAGACAGCGGCATCCCTTGTTACTACTACTCCGAGCCCTGGGACACCTTCCCAGGGTGTTTTCCATGTACCACTAGCCTCTGGTTGACCATCGGTGGAGGTACTTGATTTCACCCAAAACCACCCTAGGTCACCGTTCCGACCGCCCAGCTACCGTTAAAACGCCTCCGGACACCAGGACACACCTTCCCGGTACCAGAACCAGTCGTAGTTGCCGTCACCCAAATTTCATACAACCGTCACCCACGGGCCGAAACACCTTGCCACTACATGAGTCTAGTATTAGGTCCTAGGGTCTCTTTTCGACAACTCCCGACCTCCCTGATATCGAATCGTCAGTTTACATGAGGAGGCTAAACTTTCTATGACGACTCAGTACAACCATACCTCCCTATAATAGTGAAATGTCAAATTCTAGGGCTTTTTGGCCATGGAAAATTCTGAAGCTCGGCACGAGCAAACATGACCCATGCTTGTATCTCCGAAACTATGAGTCTGACAGTTTTGCACCCTTCTGCGGAAAGTTGTGTCTCGGTGAGCCTAAAAAGTCAGTAGAACACCACGAAACGATCCGACCACTCCTTCGACCTGTTTTGGGGTTTTGCAGTTTTCCATGGGGTATTTTGTATGGGGAAAACCGACCCATGCCCGTACCTCCGTACCTAAGCGTCTGACGGTCTTGGACCCCTTTAGGTAAAAGTTGCATTCCGTCGAGCTGAACATTTCACTAGAACATCGCGAAACGATCCGACGACTCCTTCTGGGAGTTTTTGGGGTCGGAAGGTTTTCTGGGACTTAGTCTCTGGAGCAACATTTCTGAAGCTCGGCACGAGCAACCACGCACGTGTCTTATATCTCCGTAAGTAAGGGTCTGACGGTCTTGGACACCTTTAGCAAAAAGTTGCGCCCTATCGAATGGAACATTTCACTAGAACACCACGAAACGATCCGACCACTCCTTCGACCTGTTTTGGGGTTTTGCAGTTTTCCATGGGGTATTTTGTATGGGGAAAACCGACCCATGCCCGTATCTCCGTACCTAAGCGTCTGACGGTCTTGGACCTCTTTAGGTAAAACTTGCATTCCGTCGAGCTGAACATTTCACTAGAACATCGCGAAACGATCCGACGACTCCTTCTGGGAGTTTTTGGGGTCCGAAGGTTTTCTGGGACTTAGTCTCTGGAGCAACATTTCTGAAGCTCGGCACGGGCAACCACGCACGTGTCTTATATCTCCGTAAGTAAGTGTCTGACGGTCTTGGACACCTTTAGCAAAAACTTGCGCCCTATCGAATGGAACATTTCACTAGAACACCACGAAACGATCCGACCACTCCTTCGACCTGTTTTTGGGTTTTGCAGTTTTCCGTGGGGTATTTTGTATGGGGAAAACTGACCCATGCCCGTATCTCCGTACCTAAGCGTCTGACGGTCTTGGACCCCTTTAGGTAAAAGTTGCATTCCGTCGAGCTGAACATTTCGCTAGAACATCGCGAAACGATCCGACGACTCCTTCTGGGAGTTTTTGGGATCGGAAGGTTTTCTGGGACTTAGTCTCTGGAGCAACATTTCTGAAGCTCGGCACGAGCAACCACGCACGTGTCTTATATCTCCGTAAGTAAGGGTCTGACGGTCTTGGACACCTTAAGCAAAAAGTTGCGCCCTATCGAATGGAACATTTCACTAGAACACCACGAAACGATCCGACCACTCCTTCGACCTGTTTTGGGGTTTTGCAGTTTTCCATGGGGTATTTTGTATGGGGAAAACCGACCCATGCCCGTATCTCCGTACCTAAGCGTCTGACGGTCTTGGACCCCTTTAGGTAAAAGTTGCATTCCGTCGAGCTGAACATTTCACTAGAACATCGCGAAACGATCCGACGCCTCCTTCTGGGAGTTTTTGGGGTCGGAAGGTTTTCTGGGACTTAGTCTCTGGAGCAACATTTCTGAAGCTCGGCACGAGCAACCACGCACGTGTCTTATATCTCCGTAAGTAAGTGTCTGACGGTCTTGGACACCTTTAGCAAAAAGTTGCGCCCTATCGAATGGAACATTTCACTAGAACACCACGAAACGATCCGACCACTCCTTCGACCTGTTTTGGGGTTTTGCAGTTTTCCATGGGGTATTTTGTATGGGGAAAACCGACCCATGCCCGTACCTCCGTACCTAAGCGTCTGACGGTCTTGGACCTCTTTAGGTAAAAGTTGCATTTCGTCGAGCTGAACATTTCGCTAGAACATCGCGAAACGATCCGACGACTCCTTCTGGGAGTTTTTGGGGTCGGAAGGTTTTCTGGGACTTAGTCTCTGGAGCAACATTTCTGAAGCTCGGCACGAGCAACCACGCACGTGTCTTATATCTCCGTAAGTAAGGGTCTGACGGTCTTGGACACCTTTAGCAAAAAGTTGCGTATTACCATCCTCGTTAATACTCTCGAACACTGTAACTCGATCCGACCACTCCTTGGTACACTTTTGTGGGTTGCCAGTTTCGGTTGGGACTTAGTCTCTGGAGACCAAATTCTGAAGCTCGGCGTGGGTACCGGTTTTTCGTGCACGTCAGAGGGCCTCGACCGCCCCGAGAACCCGACCTTCAGGATTTTGGCCATTTTTGGGGGTGCACAAAAGTGTTCGTAATCAACCTCGGATTGTACTTTTCATCATCTAGGGGCACCGTAGGGACCGAAAAAAGTGGTTTCGCATGATAGTCCACCTCGACCCATGTCGACCCTTGCGCGACCCCGACCTTCAGGATTTTGCTCTACGGAAGGGGTCTACCCTTGCGCGACCCCGACCTTCAGGATTTTGCTCTACGGAAGGGGGTCTACTTGTGCGCAGCCCCGACCTTCAGGATTTTGCTCTACGGAAGGGGGTGCACAAAAGTGTTCGTAATCAACCTCGGATTGTACTTTTCATCATCTAGGGGCACCGTAGGGACCGAAAAAAGTGGTTTCGCATGATAGTCCACCTCGACCCATGTCGACCCTTGCGCGACCCCGACCTTCAGGATTTTGCTCTACGGAAGGGGGTGCACAAAAGTGTTCGTAATCAACCTCGGATTGTACTTTTCATCATCTAGGGGCACCGTAGGGACCGAAAAAAGTGGTTTCGCATGATAGTCCACCTCGACCCATGTCGACCCTTGCGCGACCCCGACCTTCAGGATTTTGCTCTACGGAAGGGGGTGCACACTTGTGCGCAACCCCGACCTTCAGGATTTTGCTCTACGGAAGGGGGTGCACAAAAGTGTTCGTAATCAACCTCGGATTGTACTTTTCATCATCTAGGGGCACCGTAGGGACCGAAAAAAGTGGTTTCGCATGATAGTCCACCTCGACCCATGTCGACCCTTGCGCGACCCCGACCTTCAGGATTTTGCTCTACGGAAGGGGGTGCACACTTGTGCGACCCCGACCTTCAGGATTTTGCTCTACGGAAGGGGGTGCACAAAAGTGTTCGTAATCAACCTCGGATTGTACTTTTCATCATCTAGGGGCACCGTAGGGACCGAAAAAAGTGGTTTCGCATGATAGTCCACCTCGACCCATGTCGACCCTTGCGCGACCCCGACCTTCAGGATTTTGCTCTACGGAAGGGGGTGCACACTTGTGCGCAACCCCGACCTTCAGGATTTTGCTCTACGGAAGGGGGTGCACAAAAGTGTTCGTAATCAACCTCGGATTGTACTTTTCATCATCTAGGGGCACCGTAGGGACCGAAAAAAGTGGTTTCGCATGATAGTCCACCTCGACCCATGTCGACCCTTGCGCGACCCCGACCTTCAGGATTTTGCTCTACGGAAGGGGGTCTACTTGTGCGCAACCCCGACCTTCAGGATTTTGCTCTACGGAAGGGGGTCTACTTGTGCGCAACCCCGACCTTCAGGATTTTGCTCTACGGAAGGGGGTGCACAAAAGTGTTCGTAATCAACCTCGGATTGTACTTTTCATCATCTAGGGGCACCGTAGGGACCGAAAAAAGTGGTTTCGCATGATAGTCCACCTCGACCCATGTCGACCCTTGCGCGACCCCGACCTTCAGGATTTTGCTCTACGGAAGGGGGTGCACAAAAGTGTTCGTAATCAACCTCGGATTGTACTTTTCATCATCTAGGGGCACCGTAGGGACCGAAAAAAGTGGTTTCGCATGATAGTCCACCTCGACCCATGTCGACCCTTGCGCGACCCCGACCTTCAGGATTTTGCTCTACGGAAGGGGGTGCACAAAAGTGTTCGTAATCAACCTCGGATTGTACTTTTCATCATCTAGGGGCACCGTAGGGACCGAAAAAAGTGGTTTCGCATGATAGTCCACCTCGACCCATGTCGACCCTTGCGCGACCCCGACCTTCAGGATTTTGCTCTACGGAAGGGGGTGCACAAAAGTGTTCGTAATCAACCTCGGATTGTACTTTTCATCATCTAGGGGCACCGTAGGGACCGAAAAAAGTGGTTTCGCATGATAGTCCACCTCGACCCATGTCGACCCTTGCGCGACCCCGACCTTCAGGATTTTGCTCTACGGAAGGGGGTCTACTTGTGCGCAACCCCGACCTTCAGGATTTTGCTCTACGGAAGGGGGTGCACAAAAGTGTTCGTAATCAACCTCGGATTGTACTTTTCATCATCTAGGGGCACCGTAGGGACCGAAAAAAGTGGTTTCGCATGATAGTCCACCTCGACCCATGTCGACCCTTGCGCGACCCCGACCTTCAGGATTTTGCTCTACGGAAGGGGGTCGACTTGTGCGCAACCCCGACCTTCAGGATTTTGCTCTACGGAAGGGGGTGCACAAAAGTGTTCGTAATCAACCTCGGATTGTACTTTTCATCATCTAGGGGCACCGTAGGGACCGAAAAAAGTGGTTTCGCATGATAGTCCACCTCGACCCATGTCGACCCTTGCTCGACCCCGACCTTCAGGATTTTGCTCTACGGAAGGGGGTGCACAAAAGTGTTCGTAATCAACCTCGGATTGTACTTTTCATCATCTAGGGGCACCGTAGGGACCGAAAAAAGTGGTTTCGCATGATAGTCCACCTCGACCCATGTCGACCCTTGCTCGACCCCGACCTTCAGGATTTTGCTCTACGGAAGGGGGTGCACAAAAGTGTTCGTAATCAACCTCGGATTGTACTTTTCATCATCTAGGGGCACCGTAGGGACCGAAAAAAGTGGTTTCGCATGATAGTCCACCTCGACCCATGTCGACCCTTGCGCGACCCCGACCTTCAGGATTTTGCTCTACGGAAGGGGGTCGACTTGTGCGCAACCCCGACCTTCAGGATTTTGCTCTACGGAAGGGGGTGCACAAAAGTGTTCGTAATCAACCTCGGATTGTACTTTTCATCATCTAGGGGCACCGTAGGGACCGAAAAAAGTGGTTTCGCATGATAGTCCACCTCGACCCATGTCGACCCTTGCGCGACCCCGACCTTCAGGATTTTGCTCTACGGAAGGGGTCCTCTCTGTACAAGGTTTAGGGGTACATTTTCACCCAAAAACCACTATCGCTCATCCGAAACAACTCCTCGACATGTGTCTTCTCTGTGAATTTGGCCCCGATCTGACGAGTAGTTTTCGAGATATGCCCCTCTGAAGGTACATATTGGGACTTAGCCGATTTTCACCCATTGCGGTGTCTATGGGGTGTTGAGAATCGCTCTACCGACCAGCCGGTTGGAGATATCGAGTTGCGGTCTTCGGCGCGTTTGCTCAACTCCGTAATGCCTACTTTTCGTCCATACACACAACACCTCGCAGAGTTCTCCTTCTGCCAGATATAGCGCGTGCCCCTTTGTTCGTGCACCGTTTTGGCCCGTTTTTCGCACATCGCTTCGAAACCATGCGTCCGACGGTTTTGCTACCCATGTACCGATGTTAGAACACCACCGTGGCTAACTTTCGTCGATATACGCCAAACTTCTCAGACACCTCCATCCGAGAGTATTTCGTGTTTTCCCATATATTGCATACTGCCAGGGGTTTTCTTCCATACAACTTTCAATGTTCTGTAAAACACCCGCGCATCGTCCGATTGGACTGAAACTGCTCCGGCGCGCTCTCTGCCGTGCTACAACTCTGCGCAAACCATCAAAACCTCGATGCCTGCGTGCGCACCTAGCCATCTGAACTCCGTACACTCTGGCTTAACAGGCCTCTTAGCCCGTTACAACATGGCTAACCCACTGGTAACCGGTAACCGTCACTCGTCCAATGTGGTCCATCACCCGTGCAAGCTGTTTCGCGTGCTTGCGCTTGCTCCGTGAGCAATCCCGCGTGCATTCGGTTGTCTTCCAACAGCGTGTTCGTCTCGCAACAATCTCCTCCGTGTGTACGCCTGGTGCTATGCAACAAGTTGAAATTTTTCGGAAAGTCAAGTTTTGGGACTTGTACTTTTTTTCAACATTAAATGCAGCTTTTCGCACACCATAGCAACTCGGGCTTCGACTTTCGGGACTTGGTGCTTTTCGCGGATCAAGCCCAATGGACTTGACCCGCTAAAGCTCACCTCCTCTCTATCGCTCCATTCGGGTAGCTATGGTGCACCCCAGCCAGTAGCGCACATGCACCCCATGTCTGGGGCACAAGCACACCACCCACTAGGACACACCACAGCAGCACACCCTTCTGCACATAGCACACCACGTGTGTGCAGCGTCGCCTTACCCAAGCGACTTGCGGCACCTTGCAGGAGCAAGCTCCCACAGGTGGCGCGCAGCCGGTGTGTGACTCCCGCACACTCCCGACTAGGTGGTACCATCATCACCATGGCACGCACCCAGGCACCTGCACCTGCTGCAGGTACCTTACGCACACGCGTGATGACCCCCGTGTGGAGGGCCGGTGGATTCCCGGTGGGTGCAAGTCACTCTACTCCGAGCCCTGGGACACCTTCCCAGGGTGTTTTCCATGTACCACTAACCCTTGGTTGGACACCTCTTGGCTACTTGACCCCTTTCCCGGTGGGTGCAAGTCACCGTGCGGAACCTTTCGGCCGCTCTCCCTAGGACTGTGTTGCAGGCAAGCACAGTGGTTCCGCGACCTAGAGACAGCGGCATCCCTTGTTACTACTACTCCGAGCCCTGGGACACCTTCCCAGGGTGTTTTCCATGTACCACTAGCCTCTGGTTGACCATCGGTGGAGGTACTTGATTTCACCCAAAACCACCCTAGGTCACCGTTCCGACCGCCCAGCTACCGTTAAAACGCCTCCGGACACCAGGACACACCTTCCCGGTACCAGAACCAGTCGTAGTTGCCGTCACCCAAATTTCATACAACCGTCACCCACGGGCCGAAACACCTTGCCACTACATGAGTCTAGTATTAGGTCCTAGGGTCTCTTTTCGACAACTCCCGACCTCCCTGATATCGAATCGTCAGTTTACATGAGGAGGCTAAACTTTCTATGACGACTCAGTACAACCATACCTCCCTATAATAGTGAAATGTCAAATTCTAGGGCTTTTTGGCCATGGAAAATTCTGAAGCTCGGCACGAGCAAACATGACCCATGCTTGTATCTCCGAAACTATGAGTCTGACAGTTTTGCACCCTTCTGCGGAAAGTTGTGTCTCGGTGAGCCTAAAAAGTCAGTAGAACACCACGAAACGATCCGACCACTCCTTCGACCTGTTTTGGGGTTTTGCAGTTTTCCATGGGGTATTTTGTATGGGGAAAACCGACCCATGCCCGTATCTCCGTACCTAAGCGTCTGACGGTCTTGGACCTCTTTAGGTAAAACTTGCATTCCGTCGAGCTGAACATTTCACTAGAACATCGCGAAACGATCCGACGACTCCTTCTGGGAGTTTTTGGGGTCCGAAGGTTTTCTGGGACTTAGTCTCTGGAGCAACATTTCTGAAGCTCGGCACGGGCAACCACGCACGTGTCTTATATCTCCGTAAGTAAGTGTCTGACGGTCTTGGACACCTTTAGCAAAAACTTGCGCCCTATCGAATGGAACATTTCACTAGAACACCACGAAACGATCCGACCACTCCTTCGACCTGTTTTTGGGTTTTGCAGTTTTCCGTGGGGTATTTTGTATGGGGAAAACTGACCCATGCCCGTATCTCCGTACCTAAGCGTCTGACGGTCTTGGACCCCTTTAGGTAAAAGTTGCATTCCGTCGAGCTGAACATTTCGCTAGAACATCGCGAAACGATCCGACGACTCCTTCTGGGAGTTTTTGGGATCGGAAGGTTTTCTGGGACTTAGTCTCTGGAGCAACATTTCTGAAGCTCGGCACGAGCAACCACGCACGTGTCTTATATCTCCGTAAGTAAGGGTCTGACGGTCTTGGACACCTTAAGCAAAAAGTTGCGCCCTATCGAATGGAACATTTCACTAGAACACCACGAAACGATCCGACCACTCCTTCGACCTGTTTTGGGGTTTTGCAGTTTTCCATGGGGTATTTTGTATGGGGAAAACCGACCCATGCCCGTATCTCCGTACCTAAGCGTCTGACGGTCTTGGACCCCTTTAGGTAAAAGTTGCATTCCGTCGAGCTGAACATTTCACTAGAACATCGCGAAACGATCCGACGACTCCTTCTGGGAGTTTTTGGGGTCGGAAGGTTTTCTGGGACTTAGTCTCTGGAGCAACATTTCTGAAGCTCGGCACGAGCAACCACGCACGTGTCTTATATCTCCGTAAGTAAGTGTCTGACGGTCTTGGACACCTTTAGCAAAAAGTTGCGCCCTATCGAATGGAACATTTCACTAGAACACCACGAAACGATCCGACCACTCCTTCGACCTGTTTTGGGGTTTTGCAGTTTTCCATGGGGTATTTTGTATGGGGAAAACCGACCCATGCCCGTATCTCCGTACCTAAGCGTCTGACGGTCTTGGACCCCTTTAGGTAAAAGTTGCATTCCGTCGAGCTGAACATTTCGCTAGAACATCGCGAAACGATCCGACGACTCCTTCTGGGAGTTTTTGGGGTCGGAAGGTTTTCTGGGACTTAGTCTCTGGAGCAACATTTCTGAAGCTCGGCACGAGCAACCACGCACGTGTCTTATATCTCCGTAAGTAAGGGTCTGACGGTCTTGGACACCTTTAGCAAAAAGTTGCGCCCTATCGAATGGAACATTTCACTGGAACATCACGAAACGATCCGACCACTCCTTCGACCTGTTTTGGGGTTTTGCAGTTTTCCATGGGGTATTTTGTATGGGGAAAACCGACCCATGCCCGTATCTCCGTACCTAAGCGTCTGACGGTCTTGGACCCCTTTAGGTAAAAGTTGCATTCCGTCGAGCTGAACATTTCGCTAGAACATCGCGAAACGATCCGACGCCTCCTTCTGGGAGTTTTTGAGGTCGGAAGGTTTTCTGGGACTTAGTCTCTGGAGCAACATTTCTGAAGCTCGGCACGGGCAACCACGCACGTGTCTTATATCTCCGTAAGTAAGGGTCTGACGGTCTTGGACACCTTTAGCAAAAAGTTGCGCCCTATCGAATGGAACATTTCACTAGAACACCACGAAACGATCCGACCACTCCTTCGACCTGTTTTGGGGTTTTGCAGTTTTCCATGGGGTATTTTGTATGGGGAAAACCGACCCATGCCCGTATCTCCGTACCTAAGCGTCTGACGGTCTTGGACCCCTTTAGGTAAAAGTTGCATTCCGTCGAGCTGAACATTTCACTAGAACATCGCGAAACGATCCGACCACTCCTTCTGGGAGTTTTTGAGGTCGGAAGGTTTTCTGGGACTTAGTCTCTGGAGCAACAATTCTGAAGCTCGGCACGAGCAACCACGCGCGTGTCTTATATCTCCGTAAGTAAGGGTCTGACGGTCTTGGACACCTTTAGCAAAAAGTTGCGCCCTATCGAATGGAACATTTCACTAGAACACCACGAAACGATCCGACCACTCCTTCGACCTGTTTTGGGGTTTTGCAATTTTCCATGGGGTATTTTGTATGGGGAAAACCGACCCATGCCCGTATCTCCGTACCTAAGCGTCTGACGGTCTTGGACCCCTTTAGGTAAAAGTTGCATTCCGTCGAGCTGAACATTTCACTAGAACATCGCGAAACGATCCGACGACTCCTTCTGGGAGTTTTTGGGGTCCGAAGGTTTTCTGGGACTTAGTCTCTGGAGCAACATTTCTGAAGCTCGGCACGAGCAACCACGCACGTGTCTTATATCTCCGTAAGTAAGGGTCTGACGGTCTTGGACACCTTTAGCAAAAAGTTGCGCCCTATCGAATGGAACATTTCACTAGAACACCACGAAACGATCCGACCACTCCTTCGACCTGTTTTGGGGTTTTGCAATTTTCCATGGGGTATTTTGTATGGGGAAAACCGACCCATGCCCGTATCTCCGTACCTAAGCGTCTGACGGTCTTGGACCCCTTTAGGTAAAAGTTGCATTCCGTCGAGCTGAACATTTCACTAGAACATCGCGAAACGATCCGACGACTCCTTCTGGGAGTTTTTGGGGTCCGAAGGTTTTCTGGGACTTAGTCTCTGGAGCAACATTTCTGAAGCTCGGCACGAGCAACCACGCACGTGTCTTATATCTCCGTAAGTAAGTGTCTGACGGTCTTTGACACCTTTAGCAAAAAGTTGCGCCCTATCGAATGGAACATTTCACTAGAACACCACGAAACGATCCGACCACTCCTTCGACCTGTTTTGGGGTTTTGCAGTTTTCCATGGGGTATTTTGTATGGGGAAAACCGACCCATGCCCGTATCTCCGTACCTAAGCGTCTGACGGTCTTGGACCCCTTTAGGTAAAAGTTGCATTCCGTCGAGCTGAACATTTCACTAGAACATCGCGAAACGATCCGACGACTCCTTCTGGGAGTTTTTGGGGTCGGAAGGTTTTCTGGGACTTAGTCTCTGGAGCAACATTTCTGAAGCTCGGCACGGGCAACCACGCACGTGTCTTATATCTCCGTAAGTAAGTGTCTGACGGTCTTGGACACCTTTAGCAAAAAGTTGCGCCCTATCGAATGGAACATTTCACTAGAACACCACGAAACGATCCGACCACTCCTTCGACCTGTTTTGGGGTTTTGCAGTTTTCCATGGGGTATTTTGTATGGGGAAAACCGACCCATGCCCGTATCTCCGTACCTAAGCGTCTGACGGTCTTGGACCCCTTTAGGTAAAAGTTGCATTTCGTCGAGCTGAACATTTCACTAGAACATCGCGAAACGATCCGACGACTCCTTCTGGGAGTTTTTGGGGTCCGAAGGTTTTCTGGGACTTAGTCTCTGGAGCAACATTTCTGAAGCTCGGCACGAGCAACCACGCACGTGTCTTATATCTCCGTAAGTAAGGGTCTGACGGTCTAGGACACCTTTAGCAAAAAGTTGCGTCTTATCGAATGGAACATTTCACTAGAACACCACGAAACGATCCGACCACTCCTTCGACCTGTTTTGGGGTTTTGCAGTTTTCCATGGGGTATTTTGTATGGGGAAAACCGACCCATGCCCGTATCTCCGTACCTAAGCGTCTGACGGTCACAGACCCCTTTAGGTAAAAGTTGCATTCCGTCGAGCTGAACATTTCGCTAGAACATCGCGAAACGATCCGACGACTCCTTCTGGGAGTTTTTGGGGTCCGAAGGTTTTCTGGGACTTAGTCTCTGGAGCAACATTTCTGAAGCTCGGCACGAGCAACCACGCACGTGTCTTATATCTCCGTAAGTAAGTGTCTGACGGTCTTGGACACCTTTAGCAAAAAGTTGCGTCTTATCGAATGGAACATTTCACTAGAACACCACGAAACGATCCGACCACTCCTTCGACCTGTTTTGGGGTTTTGCAGTTTTCCATGGGGTATTTTGTATGGGGAAAACCGACCCATGCCCGTATCTCCGTACCTAAGCGTCTGACGGTCTTGGACCCCTTTAGGTAAAAGTTGCATTCCGTCGAGCTGAACATTTCACTAGAACATCGCGAAACGATCCGACGCCTCCTTCTGGGAGTTTTTGGGGTCCGAAGGTTTTCTGGGACTTAGTCTCTGGAGCAACATTTCTGAAGCTCGGCACGGGCAACCACGCACGTGTCTTATATCTCCGTAAGTAAGTGTCTGACGGTCTTGGACACCTTTAGCAAAAAGTTGCGCCCTCTCGAATGGAACATTTCACTAGAACACCACGAAACGATCCGACCACTCCTTCGACCTGTTTTGGGGTTTTGCAGTTTTCCATGGGGTATTTTGTATGGGGAAAACCGACCCATGCCCGTATCTCCGTACCTAAGCGTCTGACGGTCTTGGACCCCTTTAGGTAAAAGTTGCATTTCGTCGAGCTGAACATTTCACTAGAACATCGCGAAACGATCCGACGACTCCTTCTGGGAGTTTTTGGGGTCGGAAGGTTTTCTGGGACTTAGTCTCTGGAGCAACATTTCTGAAGCTCGGCACGAGCAACCACGCACGTGTCTTATATCTCCGTAAGTAAGGGTCTGACGGTCTTGGACACCTTTAGCAAAAAGTTGCGCCCTATCGAATGGAACATTTCACTAGAACACCACGAAACGATCCGACCACTCCTTCGACCTGTTTTGGGGTTTTGCAGTTTTCCATGGGGTATTTTGTATGGGGAAAACCGACCCATGCCCGTATCTCCGTACCTAAGCGTCTGACGGTCTTGGACCCCTTTAGGTAAAAGTTGCATTCCGTCGAGCTGAACATTTCACTAGAACATCGCGAAACGATCCGACGACTCCTTCTGGGAGTTTTTGGGGTCGGAAGGTTTTCTGGGACTTAGTCTCTGGAGCAACATTTCTGAAGCTCGGCACGGGCAACCACGCACGTGTCTTATATCTCCGTAAGTAAGTGTCTGACGGTCTTGGACACCTTTAGCAAAAAGTTGCGCCCTATCGAATGGAACATTTCACTAGAACACCACGAAACGATCCGACCACTCCTTCGACCTGTTTTGGGGTTTTGCAGTTTTCCATGGGGTATTTTGTATGGGGAAAACCGACCCATGCCCGTATCTCCGTACCTAAGCGTCTGACGGTCTTGGACCCCTTTAGGTAAAAGTTGCATTTCGTCGAGCTGAACATTTCACTAGAACATCGCGAAACGATCCGACGACTCCTTCTGGGAGTTTTTGGGGTCCGAAGGTTTTCTGGGACTTAGTCTCTGGAGCAACATTTCTGAAGCTCGGCACGAGCAACCACGCACGTGTCTTATATCTCCGTAAGTAAGGGTCTGACGGTCTTGGACACCTTTAGCAAAAAGTTGCGCCCTATCGAATGGAACATTTCACTAGAACACCACGAAACGATCCGACCACTCCTTCGACCTGTTTTGGGGTTTTGCAGTTTTCCATGGGGTATTTTGTATGGGGAAAACCGACCCATGCCCGTATCTCCGTACCTAAGCGTCTGACGGTCTTGGACCCCTTTAGGTAAAAGTTGCATTCCGTCGAGCTGAACATTTCACTAGAACATCGCGAAACGATCCGACGACTCCTTCTGGGAGTTTTTGGGGTCCGAAGGTTTTCTGGGACTTAGTCTCTGGAGCAACATTTCTGAAGCTCGGCACGAGCAACCACGCACGTGTCTTATATCTCCGTAAGTAAGTGTCTGACGGTCTTGGACACCTTTAGCAAAAAGTTGCGCCCTATCGAATGGAACATTTCACTAGAACACCACGAAACGATCCGACCACTCCTTCGACCTGTTTTGGGGTTTTGCAGTTTTCCACGGGGTATTTTGTATGGGGAAAACCGACCCATGCCCGTATCTCCGTACCTAAGCGTCTGACGGTCTTGGACCCCTTTAGGTAAAAGTTGCATTCCGTCGAGCTGAACATTTCACTAGAACATCGCGAAACGATCCGACGACTCCTTCTGGGAGTTTTTGGGGTCCGAAGGTTTTCTGGGACTTAGTCTCTGGAGCAACATTTCTGAAGCTCGGCACGAGCAACCACGCACGTGTCTTATATCTCCGTAAGTAAGGGTCTGACGGTCTTGGACACCTTTAGCAAAAAGTTGCGCCCTATCGAATGGAACATTTCACTAGAACACCACGAAACGATCCGACCACTCCTTCGACCTGTTTTGGGGTTTTGCAGTTTTCCATGGGGTATTTTGTATGGGGAAAACCGACCCATGCCCGTATCTCCGTACCTAAGCGTCTGACGGTCTTGGACCCCTTTAGGTAAAAGTTGCATTCCGTCGAGCTGAACATTTCACTAGAACATCGCGAAACGATCCGACGACTCCTTCTGGGAGTTTTTGGGGTCCGAAGGTTTTCTGGGACTTAGTCTCTGGAGCAACATTTCTGAAGCTCGGCACGAGCAACCACGCACGTGTCTTATATCTCCGTAAGTAAGTGTCTGACGGTCTTGGACACCTTTAGCAAAAAGTTGCGCCCTATCGAATGGAACATTTCACTAGAACACCACGAAACGATCCGACCACTCCTTCGACCTGTTTTGGGGTTTTGCAGTTTTCCACGGGGTATTTTGTATGGGGAAAACCGACCCATGCCCGTATCTCCGTACCTAAGCGTCTGACGGTCTTGGACCCCTTGAGGTAAAAGTTGCATTTCGTCGAGCTGAACATTTCACTAGAACATCGCGAAACGATCCGACCACTCCTTCTGGGAGTTTTTGGGGTCGACTTGTGCGCAACCCCGACCTTCAGGATTTTGCTCTACGGAAGGGGGTGCACAAAAGTGTTCGTAATCAACCTCGGATTGTACTTTTCATCATCTAGGGGCACCGTAGGGACCGAAAAAAGTGGTTTCGCATGATAGTCCACCTCGACCCATGTCGACCCTTGCGCGACCCCGACCTTCAGGATTTTGCTCTACGGAAGGGGGTCGACTTGTGCGCAACCCCGACCTTCAGGATTTTGCTCTACGGAAGGGGGTGCACAAAAGTGTTCGTAATCAACCTCGGATTGTACTTTTCATCATCTAGGGGCACCGTAGGGACCGAAAAAAGTGGTTTCGCATGATAGTCCACCTCGACCCATGTCGACCCTTGCGCGACCCCGACCTTCAGGATTTTGCTCTACGGAAGGGGGTCGACTTGTGCGCAACCCCGACCTTCAGGATTTTGCTCTACGGAAGGGGGTCGACTTGTGCGCAACCCCGACCTTCAGGATTTTGCTCTACGGAAGGGGGTGCACAAAAGTGTTCGTAATCAACCTCGGATTGTACTTTTCATCATCTAGGGGCACCGTAGGGACCGAAAAAAGTGGTTTCGCATGATAGTCCACCTCGACCCATGTCGACCCTTGCGCGACCCCGACCTTCAGGATTTTGCTCTACGGAAGGGGGTGCACACTTGTGCGACCCCGACCTTCAGGATTTTGCTCTACGGAAGGGGGTGCACAAAAGTGTTCGTAATCAACCTCGGATTGTACTTTTCATCATCTAGGGGCACCGTAGGGACCGAAAAAAGTGGTTTCGCATGATAGTCCACCTCGACCCATGTCGACCCTTGCGCGACCCCGACCTTCAGGATTTTGCTCTACGGAAGGGGGTGCACAAAAGTGTTCGTAATCAACCTCGGATTGTACTTTTCATCATCTAGGGGCACCGTAGGGACCGAAAAAAGTGGTTTCGCATGATAGTCCACCTCGACCCATGTCGACCCTTGCGCGACCCCGACCTTCAGGATTTTGCTCTACGGAAGGGGTCCTCTCTGTACAAGGTTTAGGGGTACATTTTCACCCAAAAACCACTATCGCTCATCCGAAACAACTCCTCGACATGTGTCTTCTCTGTGAATTTGGCCCCGATCTGACGAGTAGTTTTCGAGATATGCCCCTCTGAAGGTACATATTGGGACTTAGCCGATTTTCACCCATTGCGGTGTCTATGGGGTGTTGGGAATCGCTCTACCGACCAGCCGGTTGGAGATATCGTTTTGCGGTCTTCGGCGCGTTTGCTCAACTTCGTAATGCCTACTTTTCGTCCATACACACAACACCTCGCAGAGTTCTCCTTCTGCCAGATATAGCGCGTGCCCCTTTGTTCGTGCACCATTTTGCCCGTTTTTCGCACATTGCCTCGAAACCATGCGTCCGACGGTTTTGCGTCCCAAGCACCGATGTTAGAACACCACCGTGGCTAACTTTCGTCCATATACGCCAACTCCGTGCAATGTCTCCATCACCCTGTTTTTGGGTGAAAACCCATTTCAGGGACTTAGCCGATTTTCACCCATTGCGGTGTCTATGGGGTGTTGGGAATCGCTCTACCGACCAGCCGGTTGGAGATATCGATTCCCGGTCTTCGGCGCGTTTGCTCAACTCTGTAATGCCTACTTTTCGTCCATACACACAACACCTCGCAGAGTTCTCCTTCTGCCAGATATAGCGCGTGCCCCTTTGCTCGTGCACCGTTTTGGCCCGTTTTTCGCACATTGCCTCGAAACCATGCGTCCGACGCTTTTGCGTCCCAAGTAGTGATGTTAGAACACCACCGTGGCTAACTTTCGTCCATATACGCCAAACTTCTCAGACACCTCCATCCGAGAGTATTTCGTGTTTTCCCATATATTGCATACTTCCAGGGGTTTTCTTCCATACAACTTTCAATGTTCTGTAAAACACCCGCGCATCGTCCGATTAGACTGAAACTGCTCCGGCGCGCTCTCTGCCGTGCTACAACTCTGCGCAAACCATCAAAACCTCGATGCCTGCGTGCGCACCTAGTCATCTGAACTCCGTACACTCTGGCTTAACAGGCCTCTTAGCCCGTTACAACATGGCTAACCCACTGGTAACCGGTAACCGTCACTCGTCCAATGTGGTCCATCACCCGTGCAAGCTGTTTCGCGTGCTTGCGCTTGCTCCGTGAGCAATCCCGCGTGCATTCGGTTGTCTTCCAACAGCGTGTTCGTCTCGCAACAATCTCCTCCGTGTGTACGCCTGGTGCTATGCAACAAGTTGAAATTTTTCGGGAAGTCAAGTTTTGGGACTTGTACTTTTTTTCAACATTAAATGCAGCTTTTCGCACACCATAGCAACTCGGGCTTTGACTTTCGGGACTTGGTGCTTTTCGCGGATCAAGCCCAATGGACTTGACCCGCTAAAGCTCACCTCCTCTCTATCGCTCCATTCGGGTAGCTATGGTGCACCCCAGCCAGTAGCGCACATGCACCCCATGTCTGGGGCACAAGCACACCACCCACTAGGACACACCACAGCAGCACACCCTTCTGCACAAAGCACCACGTGTGTGCAGCGTCGCCTTACCCAAGCGACTTGCGGCACCTTGCAGGAGCAAGCTCCCACAGGTGGCGCGCAGCCGGTGTGTGACTCCCGCACACTCCCGACTAGGTGGTACCATCATCACCATGGCACGCACCCAGGCACCTGCACCTGCTGCAGGTACCTTACGCACACGCGTGATGACCCCCGTGTGGAGGGCCGGTGGATTCCCGGTGGGTGCAAGTCACTCTACTCCGAGCCCTGGGACACCTTCCCAGGGTGTTTTCCATGTACCACTAACCCTTGGTTGGACACCTCTTGGCTACTTGACCCCTTTCCCGGTGGGTGCAAGTCACCGTGCGGAACCTTTCGGCCGCTCTCCCTAGGACTGTGTTGCAGGCAAGCACAGTGGTTCCGCGACCTAGAGACAGCGGCATCCCTTGTTACTACTACTCCGAGCCCTGGGACACCTTCCCAGGGTGTTTTCCATGTACCACTAGCCTCTGGTTGACCATCGGTGGTGGTAGGTGATTTCACCCAAAACAACCCTAGGTCACCGTTCCGACCACCCAGCTACCGTTAAAACGCCTCCGGACACCAAGACACACCTTCCCGGTACCAGAACCAGTCGTAGTTCCCGTCACCCAAATTTCATACATCCGTCACCCACGGGCCGAAACACCTTGCCACTACATGGGTCTAGTATTAGGTCCTAGGGTCTCTTTTCGACAACTCCCGACCTCCCTGATATCGAATCGTCAGTTTATATGAGGAGGCTAAACTTTCTATGACGACTCAGTACAACCATACCTCCCTATAATAGTGAAATGTCAAATTCTAGGGCTTTTTGGCCATGGAAAATTCTGAAGCTCGGCACGAGCAAACATGACCCATGCTTGTATCTCCGAAACTATGAGTCTGACAGTTTTGCACCCTTCTGCGGAAAGTTGTGTCTCGGTAAGCCTAAAAAGTCAGTAGAACACCACGAAACGATCCGACCACTCCTTCGACCTGTTTTGGGGTTTTGCAGTTTTCCATGGGGTATTTTGTATGGGGAAAACCGACCCATGCCCGTATCTCCGTACCTAAGCGTCTGACGGTCTTCGACCCCTTTAGGTAAAAGTTGCATTTCGTCGAGTTGAACATTTCACTAGAACATCGCGAAACGATCCGACGACTCCTTCTGGGAGTTTTTGGGGTCCGAAGGTTTTCTGGGACTTAGTCTCTGGAGCAACATTTCTGAAGCTCGGCACGGGCAACCACGCACGTGTCTTATATCTCCGTAAGTAAGGGTCTGACGGTCTTGGACACCTTTAGCAAAAAGTTGCGCCCTATCGAATGGAACATTTCACTAGAACACCACGAAACGATCCGACCACTCCTTCGACCTGTTTTGGGGTTTTGCAGTTTTCCATGGGGTATTTTGTATGGGGAAAACCGACCCATGCCCGTATCTCCGTACCTAAGCGTCTGACGGTCTTGGACCCCTTTAGGTAAAAGTTGCATTTCGTCGAGCTGAACATTTCACTAGAACATCGCGAAACGATCCGACGACTCCTTCTGGGAGTTTTTGGGGTCGGAAGGTTTTCTGGGACTTAGTCTCTGGAGCAACATTTCTGAAGCTCGGCACGAGCAACCACGCACGTGTCTTATATCTCCGTAAGTAAGGGTCTGACGGTCTTGGACACCTTTAGCAAAAAGTTGCGCCCTATCGAATGGAACATTTCACTAGAACACCACGAAACGATCCGACCACTCCTTCGACCTGTTTTGGGGTTTTGCAGTTTTCCATGGGGTATTTTGTATGGGGAAAACCGACCCATGCCCGTATCTCCGTACCTAAGCGTCTGACGGTCTTGGACCCCTTTAGGTAAAAGTTGCATTCCGTCGAGCTGAACATTTCACTAGAACATCGCGAAACGATCCGACGCCTCCTTCTGGGAGTTTTTGGGGTCCGAAGGTTTTCTGGGACTTAGTCTCTGGAGCAACATTTCTGAAGCTCGGCACGGGCAACCACGCACGTGTCTTATATCTCCGTAAGTAAGTGTCTGACGGTCTTGGACACCTTTAGCAAAAAGTTGCGCCCTATCGAATGGAACATTTCACTAGAACACCACGAAACGATCCGACCACTCCTTCGACCTGTTTTGGGGTTTTGCAGTTTTCCATGGGGTATTTTGTATGGGGAAAACCGACCCATGCCCGTATCTCCGTACCTAAGCGTCTGACGGTCTTGGACCCCTTTAGGTAAAAGTTGCATTTCGTCGAGCTGAACATTTCACTAGAACATCGCGAAACGATCCGACGACTCCTTCTGGGAGTTTTTGGGGTCGGAAGGTTTTCTGGGACTTAGTCTCTGGAGCAACATTTCTGAAGCTCGGCACGAGCAACCACGCACGTGTCTTATATCTCCGTAAGTAAGGGTCTGACGGTCTTGGACACCTTTAGCAAAAAGTTGCGCCCTATCGAATGGAACATTTCACTAGAACACCACGAAACGATCCGACCACTCCTTCGACCTGTTTTGGGGTTTTGCAGTTTTCCATGGGGTATTTTGTATGGGGAAAACCGACCCATGCCCGTATCTCCGTACCTAAGCGTCTGACGGTCTTGGACCCCTTTAGGTAAAAGTTGCATTCCGTCGAGCTGAACATTTCACTAGAACATCGCGAAACGATCCGACGACTCCTTCTGGGAGTTTTTGGGGTCGGAAGGTTTTCTGGGACTTAGTCTCTGGAGCAACATTTCTGAAGCTCGGCACGGGCAACCACGCACGTGTCTTATATCTCCGTAAGTAAGTGTCTGACGGTCTTGGACACCTTTAGCAAAAAGTTGCGCCCTATCGAATGGAACATTTCACTAGAACACCACGAAACGATCCGACCACTCCTTCGACCTGTTTTGGGGTTTTGCAGTTTTCCATGGGGTATTTTGTATGGGGAAAACCGACCCATGCCCGTATCTCCGTACCTAAGCGTCTGACGGTCTTGGACCCCTTTAGGTAAAAGTTGCATTTCGTCGAGCTGAACATTTCACTAGAACATCGCGAAACGATCCGACGACTCCTTCTGGGAGTTTTTGGGGTCCGAAGGTTTTCTGGGACTTAGTCTCTGGAGCAACATTTCTGAAGCTCGGCACGAGCAACCACGCACGTGTCTTATATCTCCGTAAGTAAGGGTCTGACGGTCTTGGACACCTTTAGCAAAAAGTTGCGTCTTATCGAATGGAACATTTCACTAGAACACCACGAAACGATCCGACCACTCCTTCGACCTGTTTTGGGGTTTTGCAGTTTTCCATGGGGTATTTTGTATGGGGAAAACCGACCCATGCCCGTATCTCCGTACCTAAGCGTCTGACGGTCACAGACCCCTTTAGGTAAAAGTTGCATTCCGTCGAGCTGAACATTTCGCTAGAACATCGCGAAACGATCCGACGACTCCTTCTGGGAGTTTTTGGGGTCCGAAGGTTTTCTGGGACTTAGTCTCTGGAGCAACATTTCTGAAGCTCGGCACGAGCAACCACGCACGTGTCTTATATCTCCGTAAGTAAGTGTCTGACGGTCTTGGACACCTTTAGCAAAAAGTTGCGTCTTATCGAATGGAACATTTCACTAGAACACCACGAAACGATCCGACCACTCCTTCGACCTGTTTTGGGGTTTTGCAGTTTTCCATGGGGTATTTTGTATGGGGAAAACCGACCCATGCCCGTATCTCCGTACCTAAGCGTCTGACGGTCTTGGACCCCTTTAGGTAAAAGTTGCATTCCGTCGAGCTGAACATTTCACTAGAACATCGCGAAACGATCCGACGCCTCCTTCTGGGAGTTTTTGGGGTCCGAAGGTTTTCTGGGACTTAGTCTCTGGAGCAACATTTCTGAAGCTCGGCACGGGCAACCACGCACGTGTCTTATATCTCCGTAAGTAAGTGTCTGACGGTCTTGGACACCTTTAGCAAAAAGTTGCGCCCTATCGAATGGAACATTTCACTAGAACACCACGAAACGATCCGACCACTCCTTCGACCTGTTTTGGGGTTTTGCAGTTTTCCATGGGGTATTTTGTATGGGGAAAACCGACCCATGCCCGTATCTCCGTACCTAAGCGTCTGACGGTCTTGGACCCCTTTAGGTAAAAGTTGCATTTCGTCGAGCTGAACATTTCACTAGAACATCGCGAAACGATCCGACGACTCCTTCTGGGAGTTTTTGGGGTCGGAAGGTTTTCTGGGACTTAGTCTCTGGAGCAACATTTCTGAAGCTCGGCACGAGCAACCACGCACGTGTCTTATATCTCCGTAAGTAAGGGTCTGACGGTCTTGGACACCTTTAGCAAAAAGTTGCGCCCTATCGAATGGAACATTTCACTAGAACACCACGAAACGATCCGACCACTCCTTCGACCTGTTTTGGGGTTTTGCAGTTTTCCATGGGGTATTTTGTATGGGGAAAACCGACCCATGCCCGTATCTCCGTACCTAAGCGTCTGACGGTCTTGGACCCCTTTAGGTAAAAGTTGCATTCCGTCGAGCTGAACATTTCACTAGAACATCGCGAAACGATCCGACGACTCCTTCTGGGAGTTTTTGGGGTCGGAAGGTTTTCTGGGACTTAGTCTCTGGAGCAACATTTCTGAAGCTCGGCACGGGCAACCACGCACGTGTCTTATATCTCCGTAAGTAAGTGTCTGACGGTCTTGGACACCTTTAGCAAAAAGTTGCGCCCTATCGAATGGAACATTTCACTAGAACACCACGAAACGATCCGACCACTCCTTCGACCTGTTTTGGGGTTTTGCAGTTTTCCATGGGGTATTTTGTATGGGGAAAACCGACCCATGCCCGTATCTCCGTACCTAAGCGTCTGACGGTCTTGGACCCCTTTAGGTAAAAGTTGCATTTCGTCGAGCTGAACATTTCACTAGAACATCGCGAAACGATCCGACGACTCCTTCTGGGAGTTTTTGGGGTCCGAAGGTTTTCTGGGACTTAGTCTCTGGAGCAACATTTCTGAAGCTCGGCACGAGCAACCACGCACGTGTCTTATATCTCCGTAAGTAAGGGTCTGACGGTCTTGGACACCTTTAGCAAAAAGTTGCGTCTTATCGAATGGAACATTTCACTAGAACACCACGAAACGATCCGACCACTCCTTCGACCTGTTTTGGGGTTTTGCAGTTTTCCATGGGGTATTTTGTATGGGGAAAACCGACCCATGCCCGTATCTCCGTACCTAAGCGTCTGACGGTCTTGGACCCCTTTAGGTAAAAGTTGCATTCCGTCGAGCTGAACATTTCACTAGAACATCGCGAAACGATCCGACGACTCCTTCTGGGAGTTTTTGGGGTCCGAAGGTTTTCTGGGACTTAGTCTCTGGAGCAACATTTCTGAAGCTCGGCACGAGCAACCACGCACGTGTCTTATATCTCCGTAAGTAAGTGTCTGACGGTCTTGGACACCTTTAGCAAAAAGTTGCGCCCTATCGAATGGAACATTTCACTAGAACACCACGAAACGATCCGACCACTCCTTCGACCTGTTTTGGGGTTTTGCAGTTTTCCACGGGGTATTTTGTATGGGGAAAACCGACCCATGCCCGTATCTCCGTACCTAAGCGTCTGACGGTCTTGGACCCCTTTAGGTAAAAGTTGCATTCCGTCGAGCTGAACATTTCACTAGAACATCGCGAAACGATCCGACGACTCCTTCTGGGAGTTTTTGGGGTCCGAAGGTTTTCTGGGACTTAGTCTCTGGAGCAACATTTCTGAAGCTCGGCACGAGCAACCACGCACGTGTCTTATATCTCCGTAAGTAAGGGTCTGACGGTCTTGGACACCTTTAGCAAAAAGTTGCGCCCTATCGAATGGAACATTTCACTAGAACACCACGAAACGATCCGACCACTCCTTCGACCTGTTTTGGGGTTTTGCAGTTTTCCATGGGGTATTTTGTATGGGGAAAACCGACCCATGCCCGTATCTCCGTACCTAAGCGTCTGACGGTCTTGGACCCCTTTAGGTAAAAGTTGCATTCCGTCGAGCTGAACATTTCACTAGAACATCGCGAAACGATCCGACGACTCCTTCTGGGAGTTTTTGGGGTCCGAAGGTTTTCTGGGACTTAGTCTCTGGAGCAACATTTCTGAAGCTCGGCACGAGCAACCACGCACGTGTCTTATATCTCCGTAAGTAAGTGTCTGACGGTCTTGGACACCTTTAGCAAAAAGTTGCGCCCTATCGAATGGAACATTTCACTAGAACACCACGAAACGATCCGACCACTCCTTCGACCTGTTTTGGGGTTTTGCAGTTTTCCACGGGGTATTTTGTATGGGGAAAACCGACCCATGCCCGTATCTCCGTACCTAAGCGTCTGACGGTCTTGGACCCCTTGAGGTAAAAGTTGCATTTCGTCGAGCTGAACATTTCACTAGAACATCGCGAAACGATCCGACCACTCCTTCTGGGAGTTTTTGGGGTCGACTTGTGCGCAACCCCGACCTTCAGGATTTTGCTCTACGGAAGGGGGTGCACAAAAGTGTTCGTAATCAACCTCGGATTGTACTTTTCATCATCTAGGGGCACCGTAGGGACCGAAAAAAGTGGTTTCGCATGATAGTCCACCTCGACCCATGTCGACCCTTGCGCGACCCCGACCTTCAGGATTTTGCTCTACGGAAGGGGGTCGACTTGTGCGCAACCCCGACCTTCAGGATTTTGCTCTACGGAAGGGGGTGCACAAAAGTGTTCGTAATCAACCTCGGATTGTACTTTTCATCATCTAGGGGCACCGTAGGGACCGAAAAAAGTGGTTTCGCATGATAGTCCACCTCGACCCATGTCGACCCTTGCGCGACCCCGACCTTCAGGATTTTGCTCTACGGAAGGGGGTCGACTTGTGCGCAACCCCGACCTTCAGGATTTTGCTCTACGGAAGGGGGTCGACTTGTGCGCAACCCCGACCTTCAGGATTTTGCTCTACGGAAGGGGGTGCACAAAAGTGTTCGTAATCAACCTCGGATTGTACTTTTCATCATCTAGGGGCACCGTAGGGACCGAAAAAAGTGGTTTCGCATGATAGTCCACCTCGACCCATGTCGACCCTTGCGCGACCCCGACCTTCAGGATTTTGCTCTACGGAAGGGGGTGCACAAAAGTGTTCGTAATCAACCTCGGATTGTACTTTTCATCATCTAGGGGCACCGTAGGGACCGAAAAAAGTGGTTTCGCATGATAGTCCACCTCGACCCATGTCGACCCTTGCGCGACCCCGACCTTCAGGATTTTGCTCTACGGAAGGGGTCCTCTCTGTACAAGGTTTAGGGGTACATTTTCACCCAAAAACCACTATCGCTCATCCGAAACAACTCCTCGACATGTGTCTTCTCTGTGAATTTGGCCCCGATCTGACGAGTAGTTTTCGAGATATGCCCCTCTGAAGGTACATATTGGGACTTAGCCGATTTTCACCCATTGCGGTGTCTATGGGGTGTTGGGAATCGCTCTACCGACCAGCCGGTTGGAGATATCGTTTTGCGGTCTTCGGCGCGTTTGCTCAACTTCGTAATGCCTACTTTTCGTCCATACACACAACACCTCGCAGAGTTCTCCTTCTGCCAGATATAGCGCGTGCCCCTTTGTTCGTGCACCATTTTGCCCGTTTTTCGCACATTGCCTCGAAACCATGCGTCCGACGGTTTTGCGTCCCAAGCACCGATGTTAGAACACCACCGTGGCTAACTTTCGTCCATATACGCCAACTCCGTGCAATGTCTCCATCACCCTGTTTTTGGGTGAAAACCCATTTCAGGGACTTAGCCGATTTTCACCCATTGCGGTGTCTATGGGGTGTTGGGAATCGCTCTACCGACCAGCCGGTTGGAGATATCGATTCCCGGTCTTCGGCGCGTTTGCTCAACTCTGTAATGCCTACTTTTCGTCCATACACACAACACCTCGCAGAGTTCTCCTTCTGCCAGATATAGCGCGTGCCCCTTTGCTCGTGCACCGTTTTGGCCCGTTTTTCGCACATTGCCTCGAAACCATGCGTCCGACGCTTTTGCGTCCCAAGTAGTGATGTTAGAACACCACCGTGGCTAACTTTCGTCCATATACGCCAAACTTCTCAGACACCTCCATCCGAGAGTATTTCGTGTTTTCCCATATATTGCATACTTCCAGGGGTTTTCTTCCATACAACTTTCAATGTTCTGTAAAACACCCGCGCATCGTCCGATTAGACTGAAACTGCTCCGGCGCGCTCTCTGCCGTGCTACAACTCTGCGCAAACCATCAAAACCTCGATGCCTGCGTGCGCACCTAGTCATCTGAACTCCGTACACTCTGGCTTAACAGGCCTCTTAGCCCGTTACAACATGGCTAACCCACTGGTAACCGGTAACCGTCACTCGTCCAATGTGGTCCATCACCCGTGCAAGCTGTTTCGCGTGCTTGCGCTTGCTCCGTGAGCAATCCCGCGTGCATTCGGTTGTCTTCCAACAGCGTGTTCGTCTCGCAACAATCTCCTCCGTGTGTACGCCTGGTGCTATGCAACAAGTTGAAATTTTTCGGGAAGTCAAGTTTTGGGACTTGTACTTTTTTTCAACATTAAATGCAGCTTTTCGCACACCATAGCAACTCGGGCTTTGACTTTCGGGACTTGGTGCTTTTCGCGGATCAAGCCCAATGGACTTGACCCGCTAAAGCTCACCTCCTCTCTATCGCTCCATTCGGGTAGCTATGGTGCACCCCAGCCAGTAGCGCACATGCACCCCATGTCTGGGGCACAAGCACACCACCCACTAGGACACACCACAGCAGCACACCCTTCTGCACAAAGCACCACGTGTGTGCAGCGTCGCCTTACCCAAGCGACTTGCGGCACCTTGCAGGAGCAAGCTCCCACAGGTGGCGCGCAGCCGGTGTGTGACTCCCGCACACTCCCGACTAGGTGGTACCATCATCACCATGGCACGCACCCAGGCACCTGCACCTGCTGCAGGTACCTTACGCACACGCGTGATGACCCCCGTGTGGAGGGCCGGTGGATTCCCGGTGGGTGCAAGTCACTCTACTCCGAGCCCTGGGACACCTTCCCAGGGTGTTTTCCATGTACCACTAACCCTTGGTTGGACACCTCTTGGCTACTTGACCCCTTTCCCGGTGGGTGCAAGTCACCGTGCGGAACCTTTCGGCCGCTCTCCCTAGGACTGTGTTGCAGGCAAGCACAGTGGTTCCGCGACCTAGAGACAGCGGCATCCCTTGTTACTACTACTCCGAGCCCTGGGACACCTTCCCAGGGTGTTTTCCATGTACCACTAGCCTCTGGTTGACCATCGGTGGTGGTAGGTGATTTCACCCAAAAGCACCCTAGGTCACCGTTCCGACCACCCAGCTACCGTTAAAACGCCTCCGGACACCAAGACACACCTTCCCGGTACCAGAACCAGTCGTAGTTCCCGTCACCCAAATTTCATACATCCGTCACCCACGGGCCGAAACACCTTGCCACTACATGGGTCTAGTATTAGGTCCTAGGGTCTCTTTTCGACAACTCCCGACCTCCCTGATATCGAATCGTCAGTTTATATGAGGAGGCTAAACTTTCTATGACGACTCAGTACAACCATACCTCCCTATAATAGTGAAATGTCAAATTCTAGGGCTTTTTGGCCATGGAAAATTCTGAAGCTCGGCACGAGCAAACATGACCCATGCTTGTATCTCCGAAACTATGAGTCTGACAGTTTTGCACCCTTCTGCGGAAAGTTGTGTCTCGGTAAGCCTAAAAAGTCAGTAGAACACCACGAAACGATCCGACCACTCCTTCGACCTGTTTTGGGGTTTTGCAGTTTTCCATGGGGTATTTTGTATGGGGAAAACCGACCCATGCCCGTATCTCCGTACCTAAGCGTCTGACGGTCTTCGACCCCTTTAGGTAAAAGTTGCATTTCGTCGAGTTGAACATTTCACTAGAACATCGCGAAACGATCCGACGACTCCTTCTGGGAGTTTTTGGGGTCCGAAGGTTTTCTGGGACTTAGTCTCTGGAGCAACATTTCTGAAGCTCGGCACGGGCAACCACGCACGTGTCTTATATCTCCGTAAGTAAGGGTCTGACGGTCTTGGACACCTTTAGCAAAAAGTTGCGCCCTATCGAATGGAACATTTCACTAGAACACCACGAAACGATCCGACCACTCCTTCGACCTGTTTTGGGGTTTTGCAGTTTTCCATGGGGTATTTTGTATGGGGAAAACCGACCCATGCCCGTATCTCCGTACCTAAGCGTCTGACGGTCTTGGACCCCTTTAGGTAAAAGTTGCATTTCGTCGAGCTGAACATTTCACTAGAACATCGCGAAACGATCCGACGACTCCTTCTGGGAGTTTTTGGGGTCGGAAGGTTTTCTGGGACTTAGTCTCTGGAGCAACATTTCTGAAGCTCGGCACGAGCAACCACGCACGTGTCTTATATCTCCGTAAGTAAGGGTCTGACGGTCTTGGACACCTTTAGCAAAAAGTTGCGCCCTATCGAATGGAACATTTCACTAGAACACCACGAAACGATCCGACCACTCCTTCGACCTGTTTTGGGGTTTTGCAGTTTTCCATGGGGTATTTTGTATGGGGAAAACCGACCCATGCCCGTATCTCCGTACCTAAGCGTCTGACGGTCTTGGACCCCTTTAGGTAAAAGTTGCATTCCGTCGAGCTGAACATTTCACTAGAACATCGCGAAACGATCCGACGCCTCCTTCTGGGAGTTTTTGGGGTCCGAAGGTTTTCTGGGACTTAGTCTCTGGAGCAACATTTCTGAAGCTCGGCACGGGCAACCACGCACGTGTCTTATATCTCCGTAAGTAAGTGTCTGACGGTCTTGGACACCTTTAGCAAAAAGTTGCGCCCTATCGAATGGAACATTTCACTAGAACACCACGAAACGATCCGACCACTCCTTCGACCTGTTTTGGGGTTTTGCAGTTTTCCATGGGGTATTTTGTATGGGGAAAACCGACCCATGCCCGTATCTCCGTACCTAAGCGTCTGACGGTCTTGGACCCCTTTAGGTAAAAGTTGCATTTCGTCGAGCTGAACATTTCACTAGAACATCGCGAAACGATCCGACGACTCCTTCTGGGAGTTTTTGGGGTCGGAAGGTTTTCTGGGACTTAGTCTCTGGAGCAACATTTCTGAAGCTCGGCACGAGCAACCACGCACGTGTCTTATATCTCCGTAAGTAAGGGTCTGACGGTCTTGGACACCTTTAGCAAAAAGTTGCGCCCTATCGAATGGAACATTTCACTAGAACACCACGAAACGATCCGACCACTCCTTCGACCTGTTTTGGGGTTTTGCAGTTTTCCATGGGGTATTTTGTATGGGGAAAACCGACCCATGCCCGTATCTCCGTACCTAAGCGTCTGACGGTCTTGGACCCCTTTAGGTAAAAGTTGCATTCCGTCGAGCTGAACATTTCACTAGAACATCGCGAAACGATCCGACGACTCCTTCTGGGAGTTTTTGGGGTCGGAAGGTTTTCTGGGACTTAGTCTCTGGAGCAACATTTCTGAAGCTCGGCACGGGCAACCACGCACGTGTCTTATATCTCCGTAAGTAAGTGTCTGACGGTCTTGGACACCTTTAGCAAAAAGTTGCGCCCTATCGAATGGAACATTTCACTAGAACACCACGAAACGATCCGACCACTCCTTCGACCTGTTTTGGGGTTTTGCAGTTTTCCATGGGGTATTTTGTATGGGGAAAACCGACCCATGCCCGTATCTCCGTACCTAAGCGTCTGACGGTCTTGGACCCCTTTAGGTAAAAGTTGCATTTCGTCGAGCTGAACATTTCACTAGAACATCGCGAAACGATCCGACGACTCCTTCTGGGAGTTTTTGGGGTCCGAAGGTTTTCTGGGACTTAGTCTCTGGAGCAACATTTCTGAAGCTCGGCACGAGCAACCACGCACGTGTCTTATATCTCCGTAAGTAAGGGTCTGACGGTCTTGGACACCTTTAGCAAAAAGTTGCGTCTTATCGAATGGAACATTTCACTAGAACACCACGAAACGATCCGACCACTCCTTCGACCTGTTTTGGGGTTTTGCAGTTTTCCATGGGGTATTTTGTATGGGGAAAACCGACCCATGCCCGTATCTCCGTACCTAAGCGTCTGACGGTCACAGACCCCTTTAGGTAAAAGTTGCATTCCGTCGAGCTGAACATTTCGCTAGAACATCGCGAAACGATCCGACGACTCCTTCTGGGAGTTTTTGGGGTCCGAAGGTTTTCTGGGACTTAGTCTCTGGAGCAACATTTCTGAAGCTCGGCACGAGCAACCACGCACGTGTCTTATATCTCCGTAAGTAAGTGTCTGACGGTCTTGGACACCTTTAGCAAAAAGTTGCGTCTTATCGAATGGAACATTTCACTAGAACACCACGAAACGATCCGACCACTCCTTCGACCTGTTTTGGGGTTTTGCAGTTTTCCATGGGGTATTTTGTATGGGGAAAACCGACCCATGCCCGTATCTCCGTACCTAAGCGTCTGACGGTCTTGGACCCCTTTAGGTAAAAGTTGCATTCCGTCGAGCTGAACATTTCACTAGAACATCGCGAAACGATCCGACGCCTCCTTCTGGGAGTTTTTGGGGTCCGAAGGTTTTCTGGGACTTAGTCTCTGGAGCAACATTTCTGAAGCTCGGCACGGGCAACCACGCACGTGTCTTATATCTCCGTAAGTAAGTGTCTGACGGTCTTGGACACCTTTAGCAAAAAGTTGCGCCCTATCGAATGGAACATTTCACTAGAACACCACGAAACGATCCGACCACTCCTTCGACCTGTTTTGGGGTTTTGCAGTTTTCCATGGGGTATTTTGTATGGGGAAAACCGACCCATGCCCGTATCTCCGTACCTAAGCGTCTGACGGTCTTGGACCCCTTTAGGTAAAAGTTGCATTTCGTCGAGCTGAACATTTCACTAGAACATCGCGAAACGATCCGACGACTCCTTCTGGGAGTTTTTGGGGTCGGAAGGTTTTCTGGGACTTAGTCTCTGGAGCAACATTTCTGAAGCTCGGCACGAGCAACCACGCACGTGTCTTATATCTCCGTAAGTAAGGGTCTGACGGTCTTGGACACCTTTAGCAAAAAGTTGCGCCCTATCGAATGGAACATTTCACTAGAACACCACGAAACGATCCGACCACTCCTTCGACCTGTTTTGGGGTTTTGCAGTTTTCCATGGGGTATTTTGTATGGGGAAAACCGACCCATGCCCGTATCTCCGTACCTAAGCGTCTGACGGTCTTGGACCCCTTTAGGTAAAAGTTGCATTCCGTCGAGCTGAACATTTCACTAGAACATCGCGAAACGATCCGACGACTCCTTCTGGGAGTTTTTGGGGTCGGAAGGTTTTCTGGGACTTAGTCTCTGGAGCAACATTTCTGAAGCTCGGCACGGGCAACCACGCACGTGTCTTATATCTCCGTAAGTAAGTGTCTGACGGTCTTGGACACCTTTAGCAAAAAGTTGCGCCCTATCGAATGGAACATTTCACTAGAACACCACGAAACGATCCGACCACTCCTTCGACCTGTTTTGGGGTTTTGCAGTTTTCCATGGGGTATTTTGTATGGGGAAAACCGACCCATGCCCGTATCTCCGTACCTAAGCGTCTGACGGTCTTGGACCCCTTTAGGTAAAAGTTGCATTTCGTCGAGCTGAACATTTCACTAGAACATCGCGAAACGATCCGACGACTCCTTCTGGGAGTTTTTGGGGTCCGAAGGTTTTCTGGGACTTAGTCTCTGGAGCAACATTTCTGAAGCTCGGCACGAGCAACCACGCACGTGTCTTATATCTCCGTAAGTAAGGGTCTGACGGTCTTGGACACCTTTAGCAAAAAGTTGCGTCTTATCGAATGGAACATTTCACTAGAACACCACGAAACGATCCGACCACTCCTTCGACCTGTTTTGGGGTTTTGCAGTTTTCCATGGGGTATTTTGTATGGGGAAAACCGACCCATGCCCGTATCTCCGTACCTAAGCGTCTGACGGTCTTGGACCCCTTTAGGTAAAAGTTGCATTCCGTCGAGCTGAACATTTCACTAGAACATCGCGAAACGATCCGACGACTCCTTCTGGGAGTTTTTGGGGTCCGAAGGTTTTCTGGGACTTAGTCTCTGGAGCAACATTTCTGAAGCTCGGCACGAGCAACCACGCACGTGTCTTATATCTCCGTAAGTAAGTGTCTGACGGTCTTGGACACCTTTAGCAAAAAGTTGCGCCCTATCGAATGGAACATTTCACTAGAACACCACGAAACGATCCGACCACTCCTTCGACCTGTTTTGGGGTTTTGCAGTTTTCCACGGGGTATTTTGTATGGGGAAAACCGACCCATGCCCGTATCTCCGTACCTAAGCGTCTGACGGTCTTGGACCCCTTTAGGTAAAAGTTGCATTCCGTCGAGCTGAACATTTCACTAGAACATCGCGAAACGATCCGACGACTCCTTCTGGGAGTTTTTGGGGTCCGAAGGTTTTCTGGGACTTAGTCTCTGGAGCAACATTTCTGAAGCTCGGCACGAGCAACCACGCACGTGTCTTATATCTCCGTAAGTAAGGGTCTGACGGTCTTGGACACCTTTAGCAAAAAGTTGCGCCCTATCGAATGGAACATTTCACTAGAACACCACGAAACGATCCGACCACTCCTTCGACCTGTTTTGGGGTTTTGCAGTTTTCCATGGGGTATTTTGTATGGGGAAAACCGACCCATGCCCGTATCTCCGTACCTAAGCGTCTGACGGTCTTGGACCCCTTTAGGTAAAAGTTGCATTCCGTCGAGCTGAACATTTCACTAGAACATCGCGAAACGATCCGACGACTCCTTCTGGGAGTTTTTGGGGTCCGAAGGTTTTCTGGGACTTAGTCTCTGGAGCAACATTTCTGAAGCTCGGCACGAGCAACCACGCACGTGTCTTATATCTCCGTAAGTAAGTGTCTGACGGTCTTGGACACCTTTAGCAAAAAGTTGCGCCCTATCGAATGGAACATTTCACTAGAACACCACGAAACGATCCGACCACTCCTTCGACCTGTTTTGGGGTTTTGCAGTTTTCCACGGGGTATTTTGTATGGGGAAAACCGACCCATGCCCGTATCTCCGTACCTAAGCGTCTGACGGTCTTGGACCCCTTGAGGTAAAAGTTGCATTTCGTCGAGCTGAACATTTCACTAGAACATCGCGAAACGATCCGACCACTCCTTCTGGGAGTTTTTGGGGTCGACTTGTGCGCAACCCCGACCTTCAGGATTTTGCTCTACGGAAGGGGGTGCACAAAAGTGTTCGTAATCAACCTCGGATTGTACTTTTCATCATCTAGGGGCACCGTAGGGACCGAAAAAAGTGGTTTCGCATGATAGTCCACCTCGACCCATGTCGACCCTTGCGCGACCCCGACCTTCAGGATTTTGCTCTACGGAAGGGGGTCGACTTGTGCGCAACCCCGACCTTCAGGATTTTGCTCTACGGAAGGGGGTGCACAAAAGTGTTCGTAATCAACCTCGGATTGTACTTTTCATCATCTAGGGGCACCGTAGGGACCGAAAAAAGTGGTTTCGCATGATAGTCCACCTCGACCCATGTCGACCCTTGCGCGACCCCGACCTTCAGGATTTTGCTCTACGGAAGGGGGTCGACTTGTGCGCAACCCCGACCTTCAGGATTTTGCTCTACGGAAGGGGGTCGACTTGTGCGCAACCCCGACCTTCAGGATTTTGCTCTACGGAAGGGGGTGCACAAAAGTGTTCGTAATCAACCTCGGATTGTACTTTTCATCATCTAGGGGCACCGTAGGGACCGAAAAAAGTGGTTTCGCATGATAGTCCACCTCGACCCATGTCGACCCTTGCGCGACCCCGACCTTCAGGATTTTGCTCTACGGAAGGGGGTGCACACTTGTGCGACCCCGACCTTCAGGATTTTGCTCTACGGAAGGGGGTGCACAAAAGTGTTCGTAATCAACCTCGGATTGTACTTTTCATCATCTAGGGGCACCGTAGGGACCGAAAAAAGTGGTTTCGCATGATAGTCCACCTCGACCCATGTCGACCCTTGCGCGACCCCGACCTTCAGGATTTTGCTCTACGGAAGGGGGTGCACAAAAGTGTTCGTAATCAACCTCGGATTGTACTTTTCATCATCTAGGGGCACCGTAGGGACCGAAAAAAGTGGTTTCGCATGATAGTCCACCTCGACCCATGTCGACCCTTGCGCGACCCCGACCTTCAGGATTTTGCTCTACGGAAGGGGTCCTCTCTGTACAAGGTTTAGGGGTACATTTTCACCCAAAAACCACTATCGCTCATCCGAAACAACTCCTCGACATGTGTCTTCTCTGTGAATTTGGCCCCGATCTGACGAGTAGTTTTCGAGATATGCCCCTCTGAAGGTACATATTGGGACTTAGCCGATTTTCACCCATTGCGGTGTCTATGGGGTGTTGGGAATCGCTCTACCGACCAGCCGGTTGGAGATATCGTTTTGCGGTCTTCGGCGCGTTTGCTCAACTTCGTAATGCCTACTTTTCGTCCATACACACAACACCTCGCAGAGTTCTCCTTCTGCCAGATATAGCGCGTGCCCCTTTGTTCGTGCACCATTTTGCCCGTTTTTCGCACATTGCCTCGAAACCATGCGTCCGACGGTTTTGCGTCCCAAGCACCGATGTTAGAACACCACCGTGGCTAACTTTCGTCCATATACGCCAACTCCGTGCAATGTCTCCATCACCCTGTTTTTGGGTGAAAACCCATTTCAGGGACTTAGCCGATTTTCACCCATTGCGGTGTCTATGGGGTGTTGGGAATCGCTCTACCGACCAGCCGGTTGGAGATATCGATTCCCGGTCTTCGGCGCGTTTGCTCAACTCTGTAATGCCTACTTTTCGTCCATACACACAACACCTCGCAGAGTTCTCCTTCTGCCAGATATAGCGCGTGCCCCTTTGCTCGTGCACCGTTTTGGCCCGTTTTTCGCACATTGCCTCGAAACCATGCGTCCGACGCTTTTGCGTCCCAAGTAGTGATGTTAGAACACCACCGTGGCTAACTTTCGTCCATATACGCCAAACTTCTCAGACACCTCCATCCGAGAGTATTTCGTGTTTTCCCATATATTGCATACTTCCAGGGGTTTTCTTCCATACAACTTTCAATGTTCTGTAAAACACCCGCGCATCGTCCGATTAGACTGAAACTGCTCCGGCGCGCTCTCTGCCGTGCTACAACTCTGCGCAAACCATCAAAACCTCGATGCCTGCGTGCGCACCTAGTCATCTGAACTCCGTACACTCTGGCTTAACAGGCCTCTTAGCCCGTTACAACATGGCTAACCCACTGGTAACCGGTAACCGTCACTCGTCCAATGTGGTCCATCACCCGTGCAAGCTGTTTCGCGTGCTTGCGCTTGCTCCGTGAGCAATCCCGCGTGCATTCGGTTGTCTTCCAACAGCGTGTTCGTCTCGCAACAATCTCCTCCGTGTGTACGCCTGGTGCTATGCAACAAGTTGAAATTTTTCGGGAAGTCAAGTTTTGGGACTTGTACTTTTTTTCAACATTAAATGCAGCTTTTCGCACACCATAGCAACTCGGGCTTTGACTTTCGGGACTTGGTGCTTTTCGCGGATCAAGCCCAATGGACTTGACCCGCTAAAGCTCACCTCCTCTCTATCGCTCCATTCGGGTAGCTATGGTGCACCCCAGCCAGTAGCGCACATGCACCCCATGTCTGGGGCACAAGCACACCACCCACTAGGACACACCACAGCAGCACACCCTTCTGCACAAAGCACCACGTGTGTGCAGCGTCGCCTTACCCAAGCGACTTGCGGCACCTTGCAGGAGCAAGCTCCCACAGGTGGCGCGCAGCCGGTGTGTGACTCCCGCACACTCCCGACTAGGTGGTACCATCATCACCATGGCACGCACCCAGGCACCTGCACCTGCTGCAGGTACCTTACGCACACGCGTGATGACCCCCGTGTGGAGGGCCGGTGGATTCCCGGTGGGTGCAAGTCACTCTACTCCGAGCCCTGGGACACCTTCCCAGGGTGTTTTCCATGTACCACTAACCCTTGGTTGGACACCTCTTGGCTACTTGACCCCTTTCCCGGTGGGTGCAAGTCACCGTGCGGAACCTTTCGGCCGCTCTCCCTAGGACTGTGTTGCAGGCAAGCACAGTGGTTCCGCGACCTAGAGACAGCGGCATCCCTTGTTACTACTACTCCGAGCCCTGGGACACCTTCCCAGGGTGTTTTCCATGTACCACTAGCCTCTGGTTGACCATCGGTGGTGGTAGGTGATTTCACCCAAAAGCACCCTAGGTCACCGTTCCGACCACCCAGCTACCGTTAAAACGCCTCCGGACACCAAGACACACCTTCCCGGTACCAGAACCAGTCGTAGTTCCCGTCACCCAAATTTCATACATCCGTCACCCACGGGCCGAAACACCTTGCCACTACATGGGTCTAGTATTAGGTCCTAGGGTCTCTTTTCGACAACTCCCGACCTCCCTGATATCGAATCGTCAGTTTATATGAGGAGGCTAAACTTTCTATGACGACTCAGTACAACCATACCTCCCTATAATAGTGAAATGTCAAATTCTAGGGCTTTTTGGCCATGGAAAATTCTGAAGCTCGGCACGAGCAAACATGACCCATGCTTGTATCTCCGAAACTATGAGTCTGACAGTTTTGCACCCTTCTGCGGAAAGTTGTGTCTCGGTAAGCCTAAAAAGTCAGTAGAACACCACGAAACGATCCGACCACTCCTTCGACCTGTTTTGGGGTTTTGCAGTTTTCCATGGGGTATTTTGTATGGGGAAAACCGACCCATGCCCGTATCTCCGTACCTAAGCGTCTGACGGTCTTCGACCCCTTTAGGTAAAAGTTGCATTTCGTCGAGTTGAACATTTCACTAGAACATCGCGAAACGATCCGACGACTCCTTCTGGGAGTTTTTGGGGTCCGAAGGTTTTCTGGGACTTAGTCTCTGGAGCAACATTTCTGAAGCTCGGCACGGGCAACCACGCACGTGTCTTATATCTCCGTAAGTAAGGGTCTGACGGTCTTGGACACCTTTAGCAAAAAGTTGCGCCCTATCGAATGGAACATTTCACTAGAACACCACGAAACGATCCGACCACTCCTTCGACCTGTTTTGGGGTTTTGCAGTTTTCCATGGGGTATTTTGTATGGGGAAAACCGACCCATGCCCGTATCTCCGTACCTAAGCGTCTGACGGTCTTGGACCCCTTTAGGTAAAAGTTGCATTTCGTCGAGCTGAACATTTCACTAGAACATCGCGAAACGATCCGACGACTCCTTCTGGGAGTTTTTGGGGTCGGAAGGTTTTCTGGGACTTAGTCTCTGGAGCAACATTTCTGAAGCTCGGCACGAGCAACCACGCACGTGTCTTATATCTCCGTAAGTAAGGGTCTGACGGTCTTGGACACCTTTAGCAAAAAGTTGCGCCCTATCGAATGGAACATTTCACTAGAACACCACGAAACGATCCGACCACTCCTTCGACCTGTTTTGGGGTTTTGCAGTTTTCCATGGGGTATTTTGTATGGGGAAAACCGACCCATGCCCGTATCTCCGTACCTAAGCGTCTGACGGTCTTGGACCCCTTTAGGTAAAAGTTGCATTCCGTCGAGCTGAACATTTCACTAGAACATCGCGAAACGATCCGACGCCTCCTTCTGGGAGTTTTTGGGGTCCGAAGGTTTTCTGGGACTTAGTCTCTGGAGCAACATTTCTGAAGCTCGGCACGGGCAACCACGCACGTGTCTTATATCTCCGTAAGTAAGTGTCTGACGGTCTTGGACACCTTTAGCAAAAAGTTGCGCCCTATCGAATGGAACATTTCACTAGAACACCACGAAACGATCCGACCACTCCTTCGACCTGTTTTGGGGTTTTGCAGTTTTCCATGGGGTATTTTGTATGGGGAAAACCGACCCATGCCCGTATCTCCGTACCTAAGCGTCTGACGGTCTTGGACCCCTTTAGGTAAAAGTTGCATTTCGTCGAGCTGAACATTTCACTAGAACATCGCGAAACGATCCGACGACTCCTTCTGGGAGTTTTTGGGGTCGGAAGGTTTTCTGGGACTTAGTCTCTGGAGCAACATTTCTGAAGCTCGGCACGAGCAACCACGCACGTGTCTTATATCTCCGTAAGTAAGGGTCTGACGGTCTTGGACACCTTTAGCAAAAAGTTGCGCCCTATCGAATGGAACATTTCACTAGAACACCACGAAACGATCCGACCACTCCTTCGACCTGTTTTGGGGTTTTGCAGTTTTCCATGGGGTATTTTGTATGGGGAAAACCGACCCATGCCCGTATCTCCGTACCTAAGCGTCTGACGGTCTTGGACCCCTTTAGGTAAAAGTTGCATTCCGTCGAGCTGAACATTTCACTAGAACATCGCGAAACGATCCGACGACTCCTTCTGGGAGTTTTTGGGGTCGGAAGGTTTTCTGGGACTTAGTCTCTGGAGCAACATTTCTGAAGCTCGGCACGGGCAACCACGCACGTGTCTTATATCTCCGTAAGTAAGTGTCTGACGGTCTTGGACACCTTTAGCAAAAAGTTGCGCCCTATCGAATGGAACATTTCACTAGAACACCACGAAACGATCCGACCACTCCTTCGACCTGTTTTGGGGTTTTGCAGTTTTCCATGGGGTATTTTGTATGGGGAAAACCGACCCATGCCCGTATCTCCGTACCTAAGCGTCTGACGGTCTTGGACCCCTTTAGGTAAAAGTTGCATTTCGTCGAGCTGAACATTTCACTAGAACATCGCGAAACGATCCGACGACTCCTTCTGGGAGTTTTTGGGGTCCGAAGGTTTTCTGGGACTTAGTCTCTGGAGCAACATTTCTGAAGCTCGGCACGAGCAACCACGCACGTGTCTTATATCTCCGTAAGTAAGGGTCTGACGGTCTTGGACACCTTTAGCAAAAAGTTGCGTCTTATCGAATGGAACATTTCACTAGAACACCACGAAACGATCCGACCACTCCTTCGACCTGTTTTGGGGTTTTGCAGTTTTCCATGGGGTATTTTGTATGGGGAAAACCGACCCATGCCCGTATCTCCGTACCTAAGCGTCTGACGGTCACAGACCCCTTTAGGTAAAAGTTGCATTCCGTCGAGCTGAACATTTCGCTAGAACATCGCGAAACGATCCGACGACTCCTTCTGGGAGTTTTTGGGGTCCGAAGGTTTTCTGGGACTTAGTCTCTGGAGCAACATTTCTGAAGCTCGGCACGAGCAACCACGCACGTGTCTTATATCTCCGTAAGTAAGTGTCTGACGGTCTTGGACACCTTTAGCAAAAAGTTGCGTCTTATCGAATGGAACATTTCACTAGAACACCACGAAACGATCCGACCACTCCTTCGACCTGTTTTGGGGTTTTGCAGTTTTCCATGGGGTATTTTGTATGGGGAAAACCGACCCATGCCCGTATCTCCGTACCTAAGCGTCTGACGGTCTTGGACCCCTTTAGGTAAAAGTTGCATTCCGTCGAGCTGAACATTTCACTAGAACATCGCGAAACGATCCGACGCCTCCTTCTGGGAGTTTTTGGGGTCCGAAGGTTTTCTGGGACTTAGTCTCTGGAGCAACATTTCTGAAGCTCGGCACGGGCAACCACGCACGTGTCTTATATCTCCGTAAGTAAGTGTCTGACGGTCTTGGACACCTTTAGCAAAAAGTTGCGCCCTATCGAATGGAACATTTCACTAGAACACCACGAAACGATCCGACCACTCCTTCGACCTGTTTTGGGGTTTTGCAGTTTTCCATGGGGTATTTTGTATGGGGAAAACCGACCCATGCCCGTATCTCCGTACCTAAGCGTCTGACGGTCTTGGACCCCTTTAGGTAAAAGTTGCATTTCGTCGAGCTGAACATTTCACTAGAACATCGCGAAACGATCCGACGACTCCTTCTGGGAGTTTTTGGGGTCGGAAGGTTTTCTGGGACTTAGTCTCTGGAGCAACATTTCTGAAGCTCGGCACGAGCAACCACGCACGTGTCTTATATCTCCGTAAGTAAGGGTCTGACGGTCTTGGACACCTTTAGCAAAAAGTTGCGCCCTATCGAATGGAACATTTCACTAGAACACCACGAAACGATCCGACCACTCCTTCGACCTGTTTTGGGGTTTTGCAGTTTTCCATGGGGTATTTTGTATGGGGAAAACCGACCCATGCCCGTATCTCCGTACCTAAGCGTCTGACGGTCTTGGACCCCTTTAGGTAAAAGTTGCATTCCGTCGAGCTGAACATTTCACTAGAACATCGCGAAACGATCCGACGACTCCTTCTGGGAGTTTTTGGGGTCGGAAGGTTTTCTGGGACTTAGTCTCTGGAGCAACATTTCTGAAGCTCGGCACGGGCAACCACGCACGTGTCTTATATCTCCGTAAGTAAGTGTCTGACGGTCTTGGACACCTTTAGCAAAAAGTTGCGCCCTATCGAATGGAACATTTCACTAGAACACCACGAAACGATCCGACCACTCCTTCGACCTGTTTTGGGGTTTTGCAGTTTTCCATGGGGTATTTTGTATGGGGAAAACCGACCCATGCCCGTATCTCCGTACCTAAGCGTCTGACGGTCTTGGACCCCTTTAGGTAAAAGTTGCATTTCGTCGAGCTGAACATTTCACTAGAACATCGCGAAACGATCCGACGACTCCTTCTGGGAGTTTTTGGGGTCCGAAGGTTTTCTGGGACTTAGTCTCTGGAGCAACATTTCTGAAGCTCGGCACGAGCAACCACGCACGTGTCTTATATCTCCGTAAGTAAGGGTCTGACGGTCTTGGACACCTTTAGCAAAAAGTTGCGTCTTATCGAATGGAACATTTCACTAGAACACCACGAAACGATCCGACCACTCCTTCGACCTGTTTTGGGGTTTTGCAGTTTTCCATGGGGTATTTTGTATGGGGAAAACCGACCCATGCCCGTATCTCCGTACCTAAGCGTCTGACGGTCTTGGACCCCTTTAGGTAAAAGTTGCATTCCGTCGAGCTGAACATTTCACTAGAACATCGCGAAACGATCCGACGACTCCTTCTGGGAGTTTTTGGGGTCCGAAGGTTTTCTGGGACTTAGTCTCTGGAGCAACATTTCTGAAGCTCGGCACGAGCAACCACGCACGTGTCTTATATCTCCGTAAGTAAGTGTCTGACGGTCTTGGACACCTTTAGCAAAAAGTTGCGCCCTATCGAATGGAACATTTCACTAGAACACCACGAAACGATCCGACCACTCCTTCGACCTGTTTTGGGGTTTTGCAGTTTTCCACGGGGTATTTTGTATGGGGAAAACCGACCCATGCCCGTATCTCCGTACCTAAGCGTCTGACGGTCTTGGACCCCTTTAGGTAAAAGTTGCATTCCGTCGAGCTGAACATTTCACTAGAACATCGCGAAACGATCCGACGACTCCTTCTGGGAGTTTTTGGGGTCCGAAGGTTTTCTGGGACTTAGTCTCTGGAGCAACATTTCTGAAGCTCGGCACGAGCAACCACGCACGTGTCTTATATCTCCGTAAGTAAGGGTCTGACGGTCTTGGACACCTTTAGCAAAAAGTTGCGCCCTATCGAATGGAACATTTCACTAGAACACCACGAAACGATCCGACCACTCCTTCGACCTGTTTTGGGGTTTTGCAGTTTTCCATGGGGTATTTTGTATGGGGAAAACCGACCCATGCCCGTATCTCCGTACCTAAGCGTCTGACGGTCTTGGACCCCTTTAGGTAAAAGTTGCATTCCGTCGAGCTGAACATTTCACTAGAACATCGCGAAACGATCCGACGACTCCTTCTGGGAGTTTTTGGGGTCCGAAGGTTTTCTGGGACTTAGTCTCTGGAGCAACATTTCTGAAGCTCGGCACGAGCAACCACGCACGTGTCTTATATCTCCGTAAGTAAGTGTCTGACGGTCTTGGACACCTTTAGCAAAAAGTTGCGCCCTATCGAATGGAACATTTCACTAGAACACCACGAAACGATCCGACCACTCCTTCGACCTGTTTTGGGGTTTTGCAGTTTTCCACGGGGTATTTTGTATGGGGAAAACCGACCCATGCCCGTATCTCCGTACCTAAGCGTCTGACGGTCTTGGACCCCTTGAGGTAAAAGTTGCATTTCGTCGAGCTGAACATTTCACTAGAACATCGCGAAACGATCCGACCACTCCTTCTGGGAGTTTTTGGGGTCGACTTGTGCGCAACCCCGACCTTCAGGATTTTGCTCTACGGAAGGGGGTGCACAAAAGTGTTCGTAATCAACCTCGGATTGTACTTTTCATCATCTAGGGGCACCGTAGGGACCGAAAAAAGTGGTTTCGCATGATAGTCCACCTCGACCCATGTCGACCCTTGCGCGACCCCGACCTTCAGGATTTTGCTCTACGGAAGGGGGTCGACTTGTGCGCAACCCCGACCTTCAGGATTTTGCTCTACGGAAGGGGGTGCACAAAAGTGTTCGTAATCAACCTCGGATTGTACTTTTCATCATCTAGGGGCACCGTAGGGACCGAAAAAAGTGGTTTCGCATGATAGTCCACCTCGACCCATGTCGACCCTTGCGCGACCCCGACCTTCAGGATTTTGCTCTACGGAAGGGGGTCGACTTGTGCGCAACCCCGACCTTCAGGATTTTGCTCTACGGAAGGGGGTCGACTTGTGCGCAACCCCGACCTTCAGGATTTTGCTCTACGGAAGGGGGTGCACAAAAGTGTTCGTAATCAACCTCGGATTGTACTTTTCATCATCTAGGGGCACCGTAGGGACCGAAAAAAGTGGTTTCGCATGATAGTCCACCTCGACCCATGTCGACCCTTGCGCGACCCCGACCTTCAGGATTTTGCTCTACGGAAGGGGGTGCACACTTGTGCGACCCCGACCTTCAGGATTTTGCTCTACGGAAGGGGGTGCACAAAAGTGTTCGTAATCAACCTCGGATTGTACTTTTCATCATCTAGGGGCACCGTAGGGACCGAAAAAAGTGGTTTCGCATGATAGTCCACCTCGACCCATGTCGACCCTTGCGCGACCCCGACCTTCAGGATTTTGCTCTACGGAAGGGGGTGCACAAAAGTGTTCGTAATCAACCTCGGATTGTACTTTTCATCATCTAGGGGCACCGTAGGGACCGAAAAAAGTGGTTTCGCATGATAGTCCACCTCGACCCATGTCGACCCTTGCGCGACCCCGACCTTCAGGATTTTGCTCTACGGAAGGGGTCCTCTCTGTACAAGGTTTAGGGGTACATTTTCACCCAAAAACCACTATCGCTCATCCGAAACAACTCCTCGACATGTGTCTTCTCTGTGAATTTGGCCCCGATCTGACGAGTAGTTTTCGAGATATGCCCCTCTGAAGGTACATATTGGGACTTAGCCGATTTTCACCCATTGCGGTGTCTATGGGGTGTTGGGAATCGCTCTACCGACCAGCCGGTTGGAGATATCGTTTTGCGGTCTTCGGCGCGTTTGCTCAACTTCGTAATGCCTACTTTTCGTCCATACACACAACACCTCGCAGAGTTCTCCTTCTGCCAGATATAGCGCGTGCCCCTTTGTTCGTGCACCATTTTGCCCGTTTTTCGCACATTGCCTCGAAACCATGCGTCCGACGGTTTTGCGTCCCAAGCACCGATGTTAGAACACCACCGTGGCTAACTTTCGTCCATATACGCCAACTCCGTGCAATGTCTCCATCACCCTGTTTTTGGGTGAAAACCCATTTCAGGGACTTAGCCGATTTTCACCCATTGCGGTGTCTATGGGGTGTTGGGAATCGCTCTACCGACCAGCCGGTTGGAGATATCGATTCCCGGTCTTCGGCGCGTTTGCTCAACTCTGTAATGCCTACTTTTCGTCCATACACACAACACCTCGCAGAGTTCTCCTTCTGCCAGATATAGCGCGTGCCCCTTTGCTCGTGCACCGTTTTGGCCCGTTTTTCGCACATTGCCTCGAAACCATGCGTCCGACGCTTTTGCGTCCCAAGTAGTGATGTTAGAACACCACCGTGGCTAACTTTCGTCCATATACGCCAAACTTCTCAGACACCTCCATCCGAGAGTATTTCGTGTTTTCCCATATATTGCATACTTCCAGGGGTTTTCTTCCATACAACTTTCAATGTTCTGTAAAACACCCGCGCATCGTCCGATTAGACTGAAACTGCTCCGGCGCGCTCTCTGCCGTGCTACAACTCTGCGCAAACCATCAAAACCTCGATGCCTGCGTGCGCACCTAGTCATCTGAACTCCGTACACTCTGGCTTAACAGGCCTCTTAGCCCGTTACAACATGGCTAACCCACTGGTAACCGGTAACCGTCACTCGTCCAATGTGGTCCATCACCCGTGCAAGCTGTTTCGCGTGCTTGCGCTTGCTCCGTGAGCAATCCCGCGTGCATTCGGTTGTCTTCCAACAGCGTGTTCGTCTCGCAACAATCTCCTCCGTGTGTACGCCTGGTGCTATGCAACAAGTTGAAATTTTTCGGGAAGTCAAGTTTTGGGACTTGTACTTTTTTTCAACATTAAATGCAGCTTTTCGCACACCATAGCAACTCGGGCTTTGACTTTCGGGACTTGGTGCTTTTCGCGGATCAAGCCCAATGGACTTGACCCGCTAAAGCTCACCTCCTCTCTATCGCTCCATTCGGGTAGCTATGGTGCACCCCAGCCAGTAGCGCACATGCACCCCATGTCTGGGGCACAAGCACACCACCCACTAGGACACACCACAGCAGCACACCCTTCTGCACAAAGCACCACGTGTGTGCAGCGTCGCCTTACCCAAGCGACTTGCGGCACCTTGCAGGAGCAAGCTCCCACAGGTGGCGCGCAGCCGGTGTGTGACTCCCGCACACTCCCGACTAGGTGGTACCATCATCACCATGGCACGCACCCAGGCACCTGCACCTGCTGCAGGTACCTTACGCACACGCGTGATGACCCCCGTGTGGAGGGCCGGTGGATTCCCGGTGGGTGCAAGTCACTCTACTCCGAGCCCTGGGACACCTTCCCAGGGTGTTTTCCATGTACCACTAACCCTTGGTTGGACACCTCTTGGCTACTTGACCCCTTTCCCGGTGGGTGCAAGTCACCGTGCGGAACCTTTCGGCCGCTCTCCCTAGGACTGTGTTGCAGGCAAGCACAGTGGTTCCGCGACCTAGAGACAGCGGCATCCCTTGTTACTACTACTCCGAGCCCTGGGACACCTTCCCAGGGTGTTTTCCATGTACCACTAGCCTCTGGTTGACCATCGGTGGTGGTAGGTGATTTCACCCAAAACAACCCTAGGTCACCGTTCCGACCACCCAGCTACCGTTAAAACGCCTCCGGACACCAAGACACACCTTCCCGGTACCAGAACCAGTCGTAGTTCCCGTCACCCAAATTTCATACAACCGTCACCCACGGGCCGAAACACCTTGCCACTACATGGGTCTAGTATTAGGTCCTAGGGTCTCTTTTCGACAACTCCCGACCTCCCTGATATCGAATCGTCAGTTTATATGAGGAGGCTAAACTTTCTATGACGACTCAGTACAACCATACCTCCCTATAATAGTGAAATGTCAAATTCTAGGGCTTTTTGGCCATGGAAAATTCTGAAGCTCGGCACGAGCAAACATGACCCATGCTTGTATCTCCGAAACTATGAGTCTGACAGTTTTGCACCCTTCTGCGGAAAGTTGTGTCTCGGTAAGCCTAAAAAGTCAGTAGAACACCACGAAACGATCCGACCACTCCTTCGACCTGTTTTGGGGTTTTGCAGTTTTCCATGGGGTATTTTGTATGGGGAAAACCGACCCATGCCCGTATCTCCGTACCTAAGCGTCTGACGGTCTTGGACCCCTTGAGGTAAAAGTTGCATTTCGTCGAGCTGAACATTTCACTAGAACATCGCGAAACGATCCGACCACTCCTTCTGGGAGTTTTTGGGGTCGACTTGTGCGCAACCCCGACCTTCAGGATTTTGCTCTACGGAAGGGGGTGCACAAAAGTGTTCGTAATCAACCTCGGATTGTACTTTTCATCATCTAGGGGCACCGTAGGGACCGAAAAAAGTGGTTTCGCATGATAGTCCACCTCGACCCATGTCGACCCTTGCGCGACCCCGACCTTCAGGATTTTGCTCTACGGAAGGGGGTCGACTTGTGCGCAACCCCGACCTTCAGGATTTTGCTCTACGGAAGGGGGTGCACAAAAGTGTTCGTAATCAACCTCGGATTGTACTTTTCATCATCTAGGGGCACCGTAGGGACCGAAAAAAGTGGTTTCGCATGATAGTCCACCTCGACCCATGTCGACCCTTGCGCGACCCCGACCTTCAGGATTTTGCTCTACGGAAGGGGGTCGACTTGTGCGCAACCCCGACCTTCAGGATTTTGCTCTACGGAAGGGGGTCGACTTGTGCGCAACCCCGACCTTCAGGATTTTGCTCTACGGAAGGGGGTGCACAAAAGTGTTCGTAATCAACCTCGGATTGTACTTTTCATCATCTAGGGGCACCGTAGGGACCGAAAAAAGTGGTTTCGCATGATAGTCCACCTCGACCCATGTCGACCCTTGCGCGACCCCGACCTTCAGGATTTTGCTCTACGGAAGGGGGTGCACAAAAGTGTTCGTAATCAACCTCGGATTGTACTTTTCATCATCTAGGGGCACCGTAGGGACCGAAAAAAGTGGTTTCGCATGATAGTCCACCTCGACCCATGTCGACCCTTGCGCGACCCCGACCTTCAGGATTTTGCTCTACGGAAGGGGTCCTCTCTGTACAAGGTTTAGGGGTACATTTTCACCCAAAAACCACTATCGCTCATCCGAAACAACTCCTCGACATGTGTCTTCTCTGTGAATTTGGCCCCGATCTGACGAGTAGTTTTCGAGATATGCCCCTCTGAAGGTACATATTGGGACTTAGCCGATTTTCACCCATTGCGGTGTCTATGGGGTGTTGGGAATCGCTCTACCGACCAGCCGGTTGGAGATATCGTTTTGCGGTCTTCGGCGCGTTTGCTCAACTTCGTAATGCCTACTTTTCGTCCATACACACAACACCTCGCAGAGTTCTCCTTCTGCCAGATATAGCGCGTGCCCCTTTGTTCGTGCACCATTTTGCCCGTTTTTCGCACATTGCCTCGAAACCATGCGTCCGACGGTTTTGCGTCCCAAGCACCGATGTTAGAACACCACCGTGGCTAACTTTCGTCCATATACGCCAACTCCGTGCAATGTCTCCAACACCCTGTTTTTGGGTGAAAACCCATTTCAGGGACTTAGCCGATTTTCACCCATTGCGGTGTCTATGGGGTGTTGGGAATCGCTCTACCGACCAGCCGGTTGGAGATATCGATTCCCGGTCTTCGGCGCGTTTGCTCAACTCTGTAATGCCTACTTTTCGTCCATACACACAACACCTCGCAGAGTTCTCCTTCTGCCAGATATAGCGCGTGCCCCTTTGCTCGTGCACCGTTTTGGCCCGTTTTTCGCACATTGCCTCGAAACCATGCGTCCGACGCTTTTGCGTCCCAAGTAGTGATGTTAGAACACCACCGTGGCTAACTTTCGTCCATATACGCCAAACTTCTCAGACACCTCCATCCGAGAGTATTTCGTGTTTTCCCATATATTGCATACTTCCAGGGGTTTTCTTCCATACAACTTTCAATGTTCTGTAAAACACCCGCGCATCGTCCGATTAGACTGAAACTGCTCCGGCGCGCTCTCTGCCGTGCTACAACTCTGCGCAAACCATCAAAACCTCGATGCCTGCGTGCGCACCTAGTCATCTGAACTCCGTACACTCTGGCTTAACAGGCCTCTTAGCCCGTTACAACATGGCTAACCCACTGGTAACCGGTAACCGTCACTCGTCCAATGTGGTCCATCACCCGTGCAAGCTGTTTCGCGTGCTTGCGCTTGCTCCGTGAGCAATCCCGCGTGCATTCGGTTGTCTTCCAACAGCGTGTTCGTCTCGCAACAATCTCCTCCGTGTGTACGCCTGGTGCTATGCAACAAGTTGAAATTTTTCGGGAAGTCAAGTTTTGGGACTTGTACTTTTTTTCAACATTAAATGCAGCTTTTCGCACACCATAGCAACTCGGGCTTTGACTTTCGGGACTTGGTGCTTTTCGCGGATCAAGCCCAATGGACTTGACCCGCTAAAGCTCACCTCCTCTCTATCGCTCCATTCGGGTAGCTATGGTGCACCCCAGCCAGTAGCGCACATGCACCCCATGTCTGGGGCACAAGCACACCACCCACTAGGACACACCACAGCAGCACACCCTTCTGCACAAAGCACCACGTGTGTGCAGCGTCGCCTTACCCAAGCGACTTGCGGCACCTTGCAGGAGCAAGCTCCCACAGGTGGCGCGCAGCCGGTGTGTGACTCCCGCACACTCCCGACTAGGTGGTACCATCATCACCATGGCACGCACCCAGGCACCTGCACCTGCTGCAGGTACCTTACGCACACGCGTGATGACCCCCGTGTGGAGGGCCGGTGGATTCCCGGTGGGTGCAAGTCACTCTACTCCGAGCCCTGGGACACCTTCCCAGGGTGTTTTCCATGTACCACTAACCCTTGGTTGGACACCTCTTGGCTACTTGACCCCTTTCCCGGTGGGTGCAAGTCACCGTGCGGAACCTTTCGGCCGCTCTCCCTAGGACTGTGTTGCAGGCAAGCACAGTGGTTCCGCGACCTAGAGACAGCGGCATCCCTTGTTACTACTACTCCGAGCCCTGGGACACCTTCCCAGGGTGTTTTCCATGTACCACTAGCCTCTGGTTGACCATCGGTGGTGGTAGGTGATTTCACCCAAAAGCACCCTAGGTCACCGTTCCGACCACCCAGCTACCGTTAAAACGCCTCCGGACACCAAGACACACCTTCCCGGTACCAGAACCAGTCGTAGTTGCCGTCACCCAAATTTCATACAACCGTCACCCACGGGCCGAAACACCTAGCCACTACATGAGTCTAGTATTAGGTCCTAGGGTCTCTTTTCGACAACTCCCGACCTCCCTGATATCGAATCGTCAGTTTACATGAGGAGGCTAAACTTTCTATGACGACTCAGTACAACCATACCCCCCTATAATAGTGAAATGTCAAATTCTAGGGCTTTTTGGCCATGGAAAATTCTGAAGCTCGGCACGAGCAAACATGACCCATGCTTGTATCTCCGAAACTATGAGTCTGACAGTTTTGCACCCTTCTGCGGAAAGTTGTGTCTCGGTAAGCCTAAAAAGTCAGTAGAACACCACGAAACGATCCGACCACTCCTTCGACCTGTTTTGGGGTTTTGCAGTTTTCCATGGGGTATTTTGTATGGGGAAAACCGACCCATGCCCGTATCTCCGTACCTAAGCGTCTGACGGTCTTGGACCCCTTTAGGTAAAAGTTGCATTCCGTCGAGCTGAACATTTCACTAGAACATCGCGAAACGATCCGACGCCTCCTTCTGGGAGTTTTTGGGGTCCGAAGGTTTTCTGGGACTTAGTCTCTGGAGCAACATTTCTGAAGCTCGGCACGGGCAACCACGCACGTGTCTTATATCTCCGTAAGTAAGTGTCTGACGGTCTTGGACACCTTTAGCAAAAAGTTGCGCCCTATCGAATGGAACATTTCACTAGAACACCACGAAACGATCCGACCACTCCTTCGACCTGTTTTGGGGTTTTGCAGTTTTCCATGGGGTATTTTGTATGGGGAAAACCGACCCATGCCCGTATCTCCGTACCTAAGCGTCTGACGGTCTTGGACCCCTTTAGGTAAAAGTTGCATTTCGTCGAGCTGAACATTTCACTAGAACATCGCGAAACGATCCGACGACTCCTTCTGGGAGTTTTTGGGGTCGGAAGGTTTTCTGGGACTTAGTCTCTGGAGCAACATTTCTGAAGCTCGGCACGAGCAACCACGCACGTGTCTTATATCTCCGTAAGTAAGGGTCTGACGGTCTTGGACACCTTTAGCAAAAAGTTGCGCCCTATCGAATGGAACATTTCACTAGAACACCACGAAACGATCCGACCACTCCTTCGACCTGTTTTGGGGTTTTGCAGTTTTCCATGGGGTATTTTGTATGGGGAAAACCGACCCATGCCCGTATCTCCGTACCTAAGCGTCTGACGGTCTTGGACCCCTTTAGGTAAAAGTTGCATTCCGTCGAGCTGAACATTTCGCTAGAACATCGCGAAACGATCCGACGACTCCTTCTGGGAGTTTTTGGGGTCCGAAGGTTTTCTGGGACTTAGTCTCTGGAGCAACATTTCTGAAGCTCGGCACGAGCAACCACGCACGTGTCTTATATCTCCGTAAGTAAGGGTCTGACGGTCTTGGACACCTTTAGCAAAAAGTTGCGTCTTATCGAATGGAACATTTCACTAGAACACCACGAAACGATCCGACCACTCCTTCGACCTGTTTTGGGGTTTTGCAGTTTTCCATGGGGTATTTTGTATGGGGAAAACCGACCCATGCCCGTATCTCCGTACCTAAGCGTCTGACGGTCTTGGACCCCTTTAGGTAAAAGTTGCATTCCGTCGAGCTGAACATTTCACTAGAACATCGCGAAACGATCCGACGACTCCTTCTGGGAGTTTTTGGGGTCCGAAGGTTTTCTGGGACTTAGTCTCTGGAGCAACATTTCTGAAGCTCGGCACGAGCAACCACGCACGTGTCTTATATCTCCGTAAGTAAGTGTCTGACGGTCTTGGACACCTTTAGCAAAAAGTTGCGCCCTATCGAATGGAACATTTCACTAGAACACCACGAAACGATCCGACCACTCCTTCGACCTGTTTTGGGGTTTTGCAGTTTTCCACGGGGTATTTTGTATGGGGAAAACCGACCCATGCCCGTATCTCCGTACCTAAGCGTCTGACGGTCTTGGACCCCTTTAGGTAAAAGTTGCATTCCGTCGAGCTGAACATTTCACTAGAACATCGCGAAACGATCCGACGACTCCTTCTGGGAGTTTTTGGGGTCCGAAGGTTTTCTGGGACTTAGTCTCTGGAGCAACATTTCTGAAGCTCGGCACGAGCAACCACGCACGTGTCTTATATCTCCGTAAGTAAGGGTCTGACGGTCTTGGACACCTTTAGCAAAAAGTTGCGCCCTATCGAATGGAACATTTCACTAGAACACCACGAAACGATCCGACCACTCCTTCGACCTGTTTTGGGGTTTTGCAGTTTTCCATGGGGTATTTTGTATGGGGAAAACCGACCCATGCCCGTATCTCCGTACCTAAGCGTCTGACGGTCTTGGACCCCTTTAGGTAAAAGTTGCATTCCGTCGAGCTGAACATTTCACTAGAACATCGCGAAACGATCCGACGACTCCTTCTGGGAGTTTTTGGGGTCCGAAGGTTTTCTGGGACTTAGTCTCTGGAGCAACATTTCTGAAGCTCGGCACGAGCAACCACGCACGTGTCTTATATCTCCGTAAGTAAGTGTCTGACGGTCTTGGACACCTTTAGCAAAAAGTTGCGCCCTATCGAATGGAACATTTCACTAGAACACCACGAAACGATCCGACCACTCCTTCGACCTGTTTTGGGGTTTTGCAGTTTTCCACGGGGTATTTTGTATGGGGAAAACCGACCCATGCCCGTATCTCCGTACCTAAGCGTCTGACGGTCTTGGACCCCTTGAGGTAAAAGTTGCATTTCGTCGAGCTGAACATTTCACTAGAACATCGCGAAACGATCCGACCACTCCTTCTGGGAGTTTTTGGGGTCGACTTGTGCGCAACCCCGACCTTCAGGATTTTGCTCTACGGAAGGGGGTGCACAAAAGTGTTCGTAATCAACCTCGGATTGTACTTTTCATCATCTAGGGGCACCGTAGGGACCGAAAAAAGTGGTTTCGCATGATAGTCCACCTCGACCCATGTCGACCCTTGCGCGACCCCGACCTTCAGGATTTTGCTCTACGGAAGGGGGTCGACTTGTGCGCAACCCCGACCTTCAGGATTTTGCTCTACGGAAGGGGGTCGACTTGTGCGCAACCCCGACCTTCAGGATTTTGCTCTACGGAAGGGGGTGCACAAAAGTGTTCGTAATCAACCTCGGATTGTACTTTTCATCATCTAGGGGCACCGTAGGGACCGAAAAAAGTGGTTTCGCATGATAGTCCACCTCGACCCATGTCGACCCTTGCGCGACCCCGACCTTCAGGATTTTGCTCTACGGAAGGGGGTGCACACTTGTGCGACCCCGACCTTCAGGATTTTGCTCTACGGAAGGGGGTGCACAAAAGTGTTCGTAATCAACCTCGGATTGTACTTTTCATCATCTAGGGGCACCGTAGGGACCGAAAAAAGTGGTTTCGCATGATAGTCCACCTCGACCCATGTCGACCCTTGCGCGACCCCGACCTTCAGGATTTTGCTCTACGGAAGGGGGTGCACAAAAGTGTTCGTAATCAACCTCGGATTGTACTTTTCATCATCTAGGGGCACCGTAGGGACCGAAAAAAGTGGTTTCGCATGATAGTCCACCTCGACCCATGTCGACCCTTGCGCGACCCCGACCTTCAGGATTTTGCTCTACGGAAGGGGTCCTCTCTGTACAAGGTTTAGGGGTACATTTTCACCCAAAAACCACTATCGCTCATCCGAAACAACTCCTCGACATGTGTCTTCTCTGTGAATTTGGCCCCGATCTGACGAGTAGTTTTCGAGATATGCCCCTCTGAAGGTACATATTGGGACTTAGCCGATTTTCACCCATTGCGGTGTCTATGGGGTGTTGGGAATCGCTCTACCGACCAGCCGGTTGGAGATATCGTTTTGCGGTCTTCGGCGCGTTTGCTCAACTTCGTAATGCCTACTTTTCGTCCATACACACAACACCTCGCAGAGTTCTCCTTCTGCCAGATATAGCGCGTGCCCCTTTGTTCGTGCACCATTTTGCCCGTTTTTCGCACATTGCCTCGAAACCATGCGTCCGACGGTTTTGCGTCCCAAGCACCGATGTTAGAACACCACCGTGGCTAACTTTCGTCCATATACGCCAACTCCGTGCAATGTCTCCATCACCCTGTTTTTGGGTGAAAACCCATTTCTGGGACTTAGCCGATTTTCACCCATTGCGGTGTCTATGGGGTGTTGGGAATCGCTCTACCGACCAGCCGGTTGGAGATATCGATTCCCGGTCTTCGGCGCGTTTGCTCAACTCTGTAATGCCTACTTTTCGTCCATACACACAACACCTCGCAGAGTTCTCCTTCTGCCAGATATAGCGCGTGCCCCTTTGCTCGTGCACCGTTTTGGCCCGTTTTTCGCACATTGCCTCGAAACCATGCGTCCGACGCTTTTGCGTCCCAAGTAGTGATGTTAGAACACCACCGTGGCTAACTTTCGTCCATATACGCCAAACTTCTCAGACACCTCCATCCGAGAGTATTTCGTGTTTTCCCATATATTGCATACTTCCAGGGGTTTTCTTCCATACAACTTTCAATGTTCTGTAAAACACCCGCGCATCGTCCGATTAGACTGAAACTGCTCCGGCGCGCTCTCTGCCGTGCTACAACTCTGCGCAAACCATCAAAACCTCGATGCCTGCGTGCGCACCTAGTCATCTGAACTCCGTACACTCTGGCTTAACAGGCCTCTTAGCCCGTTACAACATGGCTAACCCACTGGTAACCGGTAACCGTCACTCGTCCAATGTGGTCCATCACCCGTGCAAGCTGTTTCGCGTGCTTGCGCTTGCTCCGTGAGCAATCCCGCGTGCATTCGGTTGTCTTCCAACAGCGTGTTCGTCTCGCAACAATCTCCTCCGTGTGTACGCCTGGTGCTATGCAACAAGTTGAAATTTTTCGGGAAGTCAAGTTTTGGGACTTGTACTTTTTTTCAACATTAAATGCAGCTTTTCGCACACCATAGCAACTCGGGCTTTGACTTTCGGGACTTGGTGCTTTTCGCGGATCAAGCCCAATGGACTTGACCCGCTAAAGCTCACCTCCTCTCTATCGCTCCATTCGGGTAGCTATGGTGCACCCCAGCCAGTAGCGCACATGCACCCCATGTCTGGGGCACAAGCACACCACCCACTAGGACACACCACAGCAGCACACCCTTCTGCACAAAGCACCACGTGTGTGCAGCGTCGCCTTACCCAAGCGACTTGCGGCACCTTGCAGGAGCAAGCTCCCACAGGTGGCGCGCAGCCGGTGTGTGACTCCCGCACACTCCCGACTAGGTGGTACCATCATCACCATGGCACGCACCCAGGCACCTGCACCTGCTGCAGGTACCTTACGCACACGCGTGATGACCCCCGTGTGGAGGGCCGGTGGATTCCCGGTGGGTGCAAGTCACTCTACTCCGAGCCCTGGGACACCTTCCCAGGGTGTTTTCCATGTACCACTAACCCTTGGTTGGACACCTCTTGGCTACTTGACCCCTTTCCCGGTGGGTGCAAGTCACCGTGCGGAACCTTTCGGCCGCTCTCCCTAGGACTGTGTTGCAGGCAAGCACAGTGGTTCCGCGACCTAGAGACAGCGGCATCCCTTGTTACTACTACTCCGAGCCCTGGGACACCTTCCCAGGGTGTTTTCCATGTACCACTAGCCTCTGGTTGACCATCGGTGGTGGTAGGTGATTTCACCCAAAAGCACCCTAGGTCACCGTTCCGACCACCCAGCTACCGTTAAAACGCCTCCGGACACCAAGACACACCTTCCCGGTACCAGAACCAGTCGTAGTTGCCGTCACCCAAATTTCATACAACCGTCACCCACGGGCCGAAACACCTAGCCACTACATGAGTCTAGTATTAGGTCCTAGGGTCTCTTTTCGACAACTCCCGACCTCCCTGATATCGAATCGTCAGTTTACATGAGGAGGCTAAACTTTCTATGACGACTCAGTACAACCATACCCCCCTATAATAGTGAAATGTCAAATTCTAGGGCTTTTTGGCCATGGAAAATTCTGAAGCTCGGCACGAGCAAACATGACCCATGCTTGTATCTCCGAAACTATGAGTCTGACAGTTTTGCACCCTTCTGCGGAAAGTTGTGTCTCGGTAAGCCTAAAAAGTCAGTAGAACACCACGAAACGATCCGACCACTCCTTCGACCTGTTTTGGGGTTTTGCAGTTTTCCATGGGGTATTTTGTATGGGGAAAACCGACCCATGCCCGTATCTCCGTACCTAAGCGTCTGACGGTCTTGGACCCCTTTAGGTAAAAGTTGCATTCCGTCGAGCTGAACATTTCACTAGAACATCGCGAAACGATCCGACGACTCCTTCTGGGAGTTTTTGGGGTCCGAAGGTTTTCTGGGACTTAGTCTCTGGAGCAACATTTCTGAAGCTCGGCACGAGCAACCACGCACGTGTCTTATATCTCCGTAAGTAAGTGTCTGACGGTCTTGGACACCTTTAGCAAAAAGTTGCGCCCTATCGAATGGAACATTTCACTAGAACACCACGAAACGATCCGACCACTCCTTCGACCTGTTTTGGGGTTTTGCAGTTTTCCACGGGGTATTTTGTATGGGGAAAACCGACCCATGCCCGTATCTCCGTACCTAAGCGTCTGACGGTCTTGGACCCCTTTAGGTAAAAGTTGCATTCCGTCGAGCTGAACATTTCACTAGAACATCGCGAAACGATCCGACGACTCCTTCTGGGAGTTTTTGGGGTCCGAAGGTTTTCTGGGACTTAGTCTCTGGAGCAACATTTCTGAAGCTCGGCACGAGCAACCACGCACGTGTCTTATATCTCCGTAAGTAAGGGTCTGACGGTCTTGGACACCTTTAGCAAAAAGTTGCGCCCTATCGAATGGAACATTTCACTAGAACACCACGAAACGATCCGACCACTCCTTCGACCTGTTTTGGGGTTTTGCAGTTTTCCATGGGGTATTTTGTATGGGGAAAACCGACCCATGCCCGTATCTCCGTACCTAAGCGTCTGACGGTCTTGGACCCCTTTAGGTAAAAGTTGCATTCCGTCGAGCTGAACATTTCACTAGAACATCGCGAAACGATCCGACGACTCCTTCTGGGAGTTTTTGGGGTCCGAAGGTTTTCTGGGACTTAGTCTCTGGAGCAACATTTCTGAAGCTCGGCACGAGCAACCACGCACGTGTCTTATATCTCCGTAAGTAAGTGTCTGACGGTCTTGGACACCTTTAGCAAAAAGTTGCGCCCTATCGAATGGAACATTTCACTAGAACACCACGAAACGATCCGACCACTCCTTCGACCTGTTTTGGGGTTTTGCAGTTTTCCACGGGGTATTTTGTATGGGGAAAACCGACCCATGCCCGTATCTCCGTACCTAAGCGTCTGACGGTCTTGGACCCCTTGAGGTAAAAGTTGCATTTCGTCGAGCTGAACATTTCACTAGAACATCGCGAAACGATCCGACCACTCCTTCTGGGAGTTTTTGGGGTCGACTTGTGCGCAACCCCGACCTTCAGGATTTTGCTCTACGGAAGGGGGTGCACAAAAGTGTTCGTAATCAACCTCGGATTGTACTTTTCATCATCTAGGGGCACCGTAGGGACCGAAAAAAGTGGTTTCGCATGATAGTCCACCTCGACCCATGTCGACCCTTGCGCGACCCCGACCTTCAGGATTTTGCTCTACGGAAGGGGGTCGACTTGTGCGCAACCCCGACCTTCAGGATTTTGCTCTACGGAAGGGGGTGCACAAAAGTGTTCGTAATCAACCTCGGATTGTACTTTTCATCATCTAGGGGCACCGTAGGGACCGAAAAAAGTGGTTTCGCATGATAGTCCACCTCGACCCATGTCGACCCTTGCGCGACCCCGACCTTCAGGATTTTGCTCTACGGAAGGGGGTCGACTTGTGCGCAACCCCGACCTTCAGGATTTTGCTCTACGGAAGGGGGTCGACTTGTGCGCAACCCCGACCTTCAGGATTTTGCTCTACGGAAGGGGGTGCACAAAAGTGTTCGTAATCAACCTCGGATTGTACTTTTCATCATCTAGGGGCACCGTAGGGACCGAAAAAAGTGGTTTCGCATGATAGTCCACCTCGACCCATGTCGACCCTTGCGCGACCCCGACCTTCAGGATTTTGCTCTACGGAAGGGGGTCTACTTGTGCGCAACCCCGACCTTCAGGATTTTGCTCTACGGAAGGGGGTGCACAAAAGTGTTCGTAATCAACCTCGGATTGTACTTTTCATCATCTAGGGGCACCGTAGGGACCGAAAAAAGTGGTTTCGCATGATAGTCCACCTCGACCCATGTCGACCCTTGCGCGACCCCGACCTTCAGGATTTTGCTCTACGGAAGGGGGTCGACTTGTGCGCAACCCCGACCTTCAGGATTTTGCTCTACGGAAGGGGGTGCACAAAAGTGTTCGTAATCAACCTCGGATTGTACTTTTCATCATCTAGGGGCACCGTAGGGACCGAAAAAAGTGGTTTCGCATGATAGTCCACCTCGACCCATGTCGACCCTTGCGCGACCCCGACCTTCAGGATTTTGCTCTACGGAAGGGGGTCTACTTGTGCGCAACCCCGACCTTCAGGATTTTGCTCTACGGAAGGGGGTGCACAAAAGTGTTCGTAATCAACCTCGGATTGTACTTTTCATCATCTAGGGGCACCGTAGGGACCGAAAAAAGTGGTTTCGCATGATAGTCCACCTCGACCCATGTCGACCCTTGCGCGACCCCGACCTTCAGGATTTTGCTCTACGGAAGGGGGTCTACTTGTGCGCAACCCCGACCTTCAGGATTTTGCTCTACGGAAGGGGGTGCACAAAAGTGTTCGTAATCAACCTCGGATTGTACTTTTCATCATCTAGGGGCACCGTAGGGACCGAAAAAAGTGGTTTCGCATGATAGTCCACCTCGACCCATGTCGACCCTTGCGCGACCCCGACCTTCAGGATTTTGCTCTACGGAAGGGGGTCTACTTGTGCGCAACCCCGACCTTCAGGATTTTGCTCTACGGAAGGGGGTGCACAAAAGTGTTCGTAATCAACCTCGGATTGTACTTTTCATCATCTAGGGGCACCGTAGGGACCGAAAAAAGTGGTTTCGCATGATAGTCCACCTCGACCCATGTCGACCCTTGCGCGACCCCGACCTTCAGGATTTTGCTCTACGGAAGGGGGTCTACTTGTGCGCAACCCCGACCTTCAGGATTTTGCTCTACGGAAGGGGGTCGACTTGTGCGCAACCCCGACCTTCAGGATTTTGCTCTACGGAAGGGGGTGCACAAAAGTGTTCGTAATCAACCTCGGATTGTACTTTTCATCATCTAGGGGCACCGTAGGGACCGAAAAAAGTGGTTTCGCATGATAGTCCACCTCGACCCATGTCGACCCTTGCGCGACCCCGACCTTCAGGATTTTGCTCTACGGAAGGGGGTCTACTTGTGCGCAACCCCGACCTTCAGGATTTTGCTCTACGGAAGGGGGTGCACAAAAGTGTTCGTAATCAACCTCGGATTGTACTTTTCATCATCTAGGGGCACCGTAGGGACCGAAAAAAGTGGTTTCGCATGATAGTCCACCTCGACCCATGTCGACCCTTGCGCGACCCCGACCTTCAGGATTTTGCTCTACGGAAGGGGTCTACCCTTGCTCGACCCCGACCTTCAGGATTTTGCTCTACGGAAGGGGGTGCACAAAAGTGTTCGTAATCAACCTCGGATTGTACTTTTCATCATCTAGGGGTACCGTAGGGACCGAAAAAAGTGGTCTCGCATGATAGTCCACCTCGACCCATGTCGACCCTTGCGCGACCCCGACCTTCAGGATTTTGCTCTACGGAAGGGGGTGCACACTTGTGCGACCCCGACCTTCAGGATTTTGCTCTACGGAAGGGGGTGCACACTTGTGCGACCCCGACCTTCAGGATTTTGCTCTACGGAAGGGGGTGCACAAAAGTGTTCGTAATCAACCTCGGATTGTACTTTTCATCATCTAGGGGCACCGTAGGGACCGAAAAAAGTGGTTTCGCATGATAGTCCACCTCGACCCATGTCGACCCTTGCGCGACCCCGACCTTCAGGATTTTGCTCTACGGAAGGGGGTCTACTTGTGCGCAACCCCGACCTTCAGGATTTTGCTCTACGGAAGGGGGTGCACAAAAGTGTTCGTAATCAACCTCGGATTGTACTTTTCATCATCTAGGGGCACCGTAGGGACCGAAAAAAGTGGTTTCGCATGATAGTCCACCTCGACCCATGTCGACCCTTGCGCGACCCCGACCTTCAGGATTTTGCTCTACGGAAGGGGGTGCACACTTGTGCGACCCCGACCTTCAGGATTTTGCTCTACGGAAGGGGGTGCACAAAAGTGTTCGTAATCAACCTCGGATTGTACTTTTCATCATCTAGGGGCACCGTAGGGACCGAAAAAAGTGGTTTCGCATGATAGTCCACCTCGACCCATGTCGACCCTTGCGCGACCCCGACCTTCAGGATTTTGCTCTACGGAAGGGGGTGCACACTTGTGCGACCCCGACCTTCAGGATTTTGCTCTACGGAAGGGGGTGCACAAAAGTGTTCGTAATCAACCTCGGATTGTACTTTTCATCATCTAGGGGCACCGTAGGGACCGAAAAAAGTGGTTTCGCATGATAGTCCACCTCGACCCATGTCGACCCTTGCGCGACCCCGACCTTCAGGATTTTGCTCTACGGAAGGGGGTGCACACTTGTGCGACCCCGACCTTCAGGATTTTGCTCTACGGAAGGGGGTGCACAAAAGTGTTCGTAATCAACCTCGGATTGTACTTTTCATCATCTAGGGGCACCGTAGGGACCGAAAAAAGTGGTTTCGCATGATAGTCCACCTCGACCCATGTCGACCCTTGCGCGACCCCGACCTTCAGGATTTTGCTCTACGGAAGGGGGTGCACACTTGTGCGACCCCGACCTTCAGGATTTTGCTCTACGGAAGGGGGTGCACAAAAGTGTTCGTAATCAACCTCGGATTGTACTTTTCATCATCTAGGGGCACCGTAGGGACCGAAAAAAGTGGTTTCGCATGATAGTCCACCTCGACCCATGTCGACCCTTGCGCGACCCCGACCTTCAGGATTTTGCTCTACGGAAGGGGGTGCACACTTGTGCGACCCCGACCTTCAGGATTTTGCTCTACGGAAGGGGGTGCACAAAAGTGTTCGTAATCAACCTCGGATTGTACTTTTCATCATCTAGGGGCACCGTAGGGACCGAAAAAAGTGGTTTCGCATGATAGTCCACCTCGACCCATGTCGACCCTTGCGCGACCCCGACCTTCAGGATTTTGCTCTACGGAAGGGGGTCTACTTGTGCGCAACCCCGACCTTCAGGATTTTGCTCTACGGAAGGGGGTGCACAAAAGTGTTCGTAATCAACCTCGGATTGTACTTTTCATCATCTAGGGGCACCGTAGGGACCGAAAAAAGTGGTTTCGCATGATAGTCCACCTCGACCCATGTCGACCCTTGCGCGACCCCGACCTTCAGGATTTTGCTCTACGGAAGGGGGTCGACTTGTGCGCAACCCCGACCTTCAGGATTTTGCTCTACGGAAGGGGGTGCACAAAAGTGTTCGTAATCAACCTCGGATTGTACTTTTCATCATCTAGGGGCACCGTAGGGACCGAAAAAAGTGGTTTCGCATGATAGTCCACCTCGACCCATGTCGACCCTTGCGCGACCCCGACCTTCAGGATTTTGCTCTACGGAAGGGGGTCTACTTGTGCGCAACCCCGACCTTCAGGATTTTGCTCTACGGAAGGGGGTGCACAAAAGTGTTCGTAATCAACCTCGGATTGTACTTTTCATCATCTAGGGGCACCGTAGGGACCGAAAAAAGTGGTTTCGCATGATAGTCCACCTCGACCCATGTCGACCCTTGCGCGACCCCGACCTTCAGGATTTTGCTCTACGGAAGGGGGTCTACTTGTGCGCAACCCCGACCTTCAGGATTTTGCTCTACGGAAGGGGGTGCACAAAAGTGTTCGTAATCAACCTCGGATTGTACTTTTCATCATCTAGGGGCACCGTAGGGACCGAAAAAAGTGGTTTCGCATGATAGTCCACCTCGACCCATGTCGACCCTTGCGCGACCCCGACCTTCAGGATTTTGCTCTACGGAAGGGGGTGCACAAAAGTGTTCGTAATCAACCTCGGATTGTACTTTTCATCATCTAGGGGCACCGTAGGGACCGAAAAAAGTGGTTTCGCATGATAGTCCACCTCGACCCATGTCGACCCTTGCGCGACCCCGACCTTCAGGATTTTGCTCTACGGAAGGGGGTCGACTTGTGCGCAACCCCGACCTTCAGGATTTTGCTCTACGGAAGGGGGTCGACTTGTGCGCAACCCCGACCTTCGGGATTTTGCTCTACGGAAGGGGGTGCACAAAAGTGTTCGTAATCAACCTCGGATTGTACTTTTCATCATCTAGGGGCACCGTAGGGACCGAAAAAAGTGGTTTCGCATGATAGTCCACCTCGACCCATGTCGACCCTTGCGCGACCCCGACCTTCAGGATTTTGCTCTACGGAAGGGGGTCTACTTGTGCGCAACCCCGACCTTCAGGATTTTGCTCTACGGAAGGGGGTGCACAAAAGTGTTCGTAATCAACCTCGGATTGTACTTTTCATCATCTAGGGGCACCGTAGGGACCGAAAAAAGTGGTTTCGCATGATAGTCCACCTCGACCCATGTCGACCCTTGCGCGACCCCGACCTTCAGGATTTTGCTCTACGGAAGGGGGTGCACAAAAGTGTTCGTAATCAACCTCGGATTGTACTTTTCATCATCTAGGGGCACCGTAGGGACCGAAAAAAGTGGTTTCGCATGATAGTCCACCTCGACCCATGTCGACCCTTGCGCGACCCCGACCTTCAGGATTTTGCTCTACGGAAGGGGGTCTACTTGTGCGCAACCCCGACCTTCAGGATTTTGCTCTACGGAAGGGGGTGCACAAAAGTGTTCGTAATCAACCTCGGATTGTACTTTTCATCATCTAGGGGCACCGTAGGGACCGAAAAAAGTGGTTTCGCATGATAGTCCACCTCGACCCATGTCGACCCTTGCGCGACCCCGACCTTCAGGATTTTGCTCTACGGAAGGGGGTGCACAAAAGTGTTCGTAATCAACCTCGGATTGTACTTTTCATCATCTAGGGGCACCGTAGGGACCGAAAAAAGTGGTTTCGCATGATAGTCCACCTCGACCCATGTCGACCCTTGCGCGACCCCGACCTTCAGGATTTTGCTCTACGGAAGGGGGTCGACTTGTGCGCAACCCCGACCTTCAGGATTTTGCTCTACGGAAGGGGGTGCACAAAAGTGTTCGTAATCAACCTCGGATTGTACTTTTCATCATCTAGGGGCACCGTAGGGACCGAAAAAAGTGGTTTCGCATGATAGTCCACCTCGACCCATGTCGACCCTTGCTCGACCCCGACCTTCAGGATTTTGCTCTACGGAAGGGGGTGCACAAAAGTGTTCGTAATCAACCTCGGATTGTACTTTTCATCATCTAGGGGCACCGTAGGGACCGAAAAAAGTGGTTTCGCATGATAGTCCACCTCGACCCATGTCGACCCTTGCGCGACCCCGACCTTCAGGATTTTGCTCTACGGAAGGGGGTCTACTTGTGCGCAACCCCGACCTTCAGGATTTTGCTCTACGGAAGGGGGTGCACAAAAGTGTTCGTAATCAACCTCGGATTGTACTTTTCATCATCTAGGGGCACCGTAGGGACCGAAAAAAGTGGTTTCGCATGATAGTCCACCTCGACCCATGTCGACCCTTGCGCGACCCCGACCTTCAGGATTTTGCTCTACGGAAGGGGGTCGACTTGTGCGCAACCCCGACCTTCAGGATTTTGCTCTACGGAAGGGGGTGCACAAAAGTGTTCGTAATCAACCTCGGATTGTACTTTTCATCATCTAGGGGCACCGTAGGGACCGAAAAAAGTGGTTTCGCATGATAGTCCACCTCGACCCATGTCGACCCTTGCGCGACCCCGACCTTCAGGATTTTGCTCTACGGAAGGGGTCCTCTCTGTACAAGGTTTAGGGGTACATTTTCACCCAAAAACCACTATCGCTCATCCGAAACAACTCCTCGACATGTGTCTTCTCTGTGAATTTGGCCCCGATCTGACGAGTAGTTTTCGAGATATGCCCCTCTGAAGGTACATATTGGGACTTAGCCGATTTTCACCCATTGCGGTGTCTATGGGGTGTTGAGAATCGCTCTACCGACCAGCCGGTTGGAGATATCGAGTTGCGGTCTTCGGCGCGTTTGCTCAACTCCGTAATGCCTACTTTTCGTCCATACACACAACACCTCGCAGAGTTCTCCTTCTGCCAGATATAGCGCGTGCCCCTTTGTTCGTGCACCGTTTTGGCCCGTTTTTCGCACATCGCTTCGAAACCATGCGTCCGACGGTTTTGCTACCCATGTACCGATGTTAGAACACCACCGTGGCTAACTTTCGTCGATATACGCCAAACTTCTCAGACACCTCCATCCGAGAGTATTTCGTGTTTTCCCATATATTGCATACTGCCAGGGGTTTTCTTCCATACAACTTTCAATGTTCTGTAAAACACCCGCGCATCGTCCGATTGGACTGAAACTGCTCCGGCGCGCTCTCTGCCGTGCTACAACTCTGCGCAAACCATCAAAACCTCGATGCCTGCGTGCGCACCTAGCCATCTGAACTCCGTACACTCTGGCTTAACAGGCCTCTTAGCCCGTTACAACATGGCTAACCCACTGGTAACCGGTAACCGTCACTCGTCCAATGTGGTCCATCACCCGTGCAAGCTGTTTCGCGTGCTTGCGCTTGCTCCGTGAGCAATCCCGCGTGCATTCGGTTGTCTTCCAACAGCGTGTTCGTCTCGCAACAATCTCCTCCGTGTGTACGCCTGGTGCTATGCAACAAGTTGAAATTTTTCGGAAAGTCAAGTTTTGGGACTTGTACTTTTTTTCAACATTAAATGCAGCTTTTCGCACACCATAGCAACTCGGGCTTCGACTTTCGGGACTTGGTGCTTTTCGCGGATCAAGCCCAATGGACTTGACCCGCTAAAGCTCACCTCCTCTCTATCGCTCCATTCGGGTAGCTATGGTGCACCCCAGCCAGTAGCGCACATGCACCCCATGTCTGGGGCACAAGCACACCACCCACTAGGACACACCACAGCAGCACACCCTTCTGCACATAGCACACCACGTGTGTGCAGCGTCGCCTTACCCAAGCGACTTGCGGCACCTTGCAGGAGCAAGCTCCCACAGGTGGCGCGCAGCCGGTGTGTGACTCCCGCACACTCCCGACTAGGTGGTACCATCATCACCATGGCACGCACCCAGGCACCTGCACCTGCTGCAGGTACCTTACGCACACGCGTGATGACCCCCGTGTGGAGGGCCGGTGGATTCCCGGTGGGTGCAAGTCACTCTACTCCGAGCCCTGGGACACCTTCCCAGGGTGTTTTCCATGTACCACTAACCCTTGGTTGGACACCTCTTGGCTACTTGACCCCTTTCCCGGTGGGTGCAAGTCACCGTGCGGAACCTTTCGGCCGCTCTCCCTAGGACTGTGTTGCAGGCAAGCACAGTGGTTCCGCGACCTAGAGACAGCGGCATCCCTTGTTACTACTACTCCGAGCCCTGGGACACCTTCCCAGGGTGTTTTCCATGTACCACTAGCCCCTGGTTGACCATCGGTGGAGGTACTTGATTTCACCCAAAACCACCCTAGGTCACCGTTCCGACCGCCCAGCTACCGTTAAAACGCCTCCGGACACCAGGACACACCTTCCCGGTACCAGAACCAGTCGTAGTTGCCGTCACCCAAATTTCATACAACCGTCACCCACGGGCCGAAACACCTTGCCACTACATGAGTCTAGTATTAGGTCCTAGGGTCTCTTTTCGACAACTCCCGACCTCCCTGATATCGAATCGTCAGTTTACATGAGGAGGCTAAACTTTCTATGACGACTCAGTACAACCATACCTCCCTATAATAGTGAAATGTCAAATTCTAGGGCTTTTTGGCCATGGAAAATTCTGAAGCTCGGCACGAGCAAACATGACCCATGCTTGTATCTCCGAAACTATGAGTCTGACAGTTTTGCACCCTTCTGCGGAAAGTTGTGTCTCGGTGAGCCTAAAAAGTCAGTAGAACACCACGAAACGATCCGACCACTCCTTCGACCTGTTTTGGGGTTTTGCAGTTTTCCATGGGGTATTTTGTATGGGGAAAACCGACCCATGCCCGTATCTCCGTACCTAAGCGTCTGACGGTCTTGGACCCCTTTAGGTAAAAGTTGCATTTCGTCGAGCTGAACATTTCACTAGAACATCGCGAAACGATCCGACGACTCCTTCTGGGAGTTTTTGGGGTCCGAAGGTTTTCTGGGACTTAGTCTCTGGAGCAACATTTCTGAAGCTCGGCACGAGCAACCACGCACGTGTCTTATATCTCCGTAAGTAAGGGTCTGACGGTCTTGGACACCTTTAGCAAAAAGTTGCGCCCTATCGAATGGAACATTTCACTAGAACACCACGAAACGATCCGACCACTCCTTCGACCTGTTTTGGGGTTTTGCAGTTTTCCATGGGGTATTTTATATGGGGAAAACCGACCCATGCCCGTATCTCCGTACCTAAGCGTCTGACGGTCTTGGACCCCTTTAGGTAAAAGTTGCATTCCGTTGAGCTTAACATTTCGCTAGAACATCGCGAAACGATCCGACCACTCCTTCGACCTGTTTTGGGGTTTTGCAGTTTTCCATGGGGTATTTTGTATGGGGAAAACCGACCCATGCCCGTATCTCCGTACCTAAGCGTCTGACGGTCTTGGACCCCTTGAGGTAAAAGTTGCATTTCGTCGAGCTGAACATTTCACTAGAACATCGCGAAACGATCCGACGCCTCCTTCTTGGAGTTTTTGGGGTCGGAAGGTTTTCTGGGACTTAGTCTCTGGAGCAACATTTCTGAAGCTCGGCACGAGCAACCACGCACGTGTCTTATATCTCCGTAAGTAAGTGTCTGACGGTCTTGGACACCTTTAGCAAAAAGTTGCGCCCTATCGAATGGAACATTTCACTAGAACACCACGAAACGATCCGACCACTCCTTCGACCTGTTTTGGGGTTTTGCAGTTTTCCATGGGGTATTTTGTATGGGGAAAACCGACCCATGCCCGTATCTCCGTACCTAAGCGTCTGACGGTCTTGGACCCCTTTAGGTAAAAGTTGCATTTCGTCGAGCTGAACATTTCACTAGAACATCGCGAAACGATCCGACGACTCCTTCTGGGAGTTTTCGGGGTCCGAAGGTTTTCTGGGACTTAGTCTCTGGAGCAACATTTCTGAAGCTCGGCACGAGCAACCACGCACGTGTCTTATATCTCCGTAAGTAAGTGTCTGACGGTCTTGGACACCTTTAGCAAAAAGTTGCGCCCTATCGAATGGAACATTTCACTAGAACACCACGAAACGATCCGACCACTCCTTCGACCTGTTTTGGGGTTTTGCAGTTTTCCATGGGGTATTTTGTATGGGGAAAACCGACCCATGCCCGTATCTCCGTACCTAAGCGTCTGACGGTCTTGGACCCCTTGAGGTAAAAGTTGCATTCCGTCGAGCTGAACATTTCACTAGAACATCGCGAAACGATCCGACGACTCCTTCTGGGAGTTTTTGGGGTCGGAAGGTTTTCTGGGACTTAGTCTCTGGAGCAACATTTCTGAAGCTCGGCACGAGCAACCACGCACGTGTCTTATATCTCCGTAAGTAAGTGTCTGACGGTCTTGGACACCTTTAGCAAAAAGTTGCGCCCTATCGAATGGAACATTTCACTAGAACACCACGAAACGATCCGACCACTCCTTCGACCTGTTTTGGGGTTTTGCAGTTTTCCATGGGGTATTTTGTATGGGGAAAACCGACCCATGCCCGTATCTCCGTACCTAAGCGTCTGACGGTCTTGGACCCCTTAAGGTAAAAGTTGCATTCCGTCGAGCTGAACATTTCGCTAGAACATCGCGAAACGATCCGACGCCTCCTTCTGGGAGTTTTTGGGGTCCGAAGGTTTTCTGGGACTTAGTCTCTGGAGCAACATTTCTGAAGCTCGGCACGAGCAACCACGCACGTGTCTTATATCTCCGTAAGTAAGTGTCTGACGGTCTTGGACACCTTTAGCAAAAAGTTGCGTATAACCATCCTCGTCAATACTCTCAAACACTGTAACTCGATCCGACCACTCCTTGGTATACTTTTGTGGGTTGCCAGTTTCGGTTGGGACTTAGTCTCTGGAGACCAAATTCTGAAGCTCGGCGTGGGTACCGACTTTTCGTGCACGTCCGAGGGCCTCGACCGCCCCAAGAACCCGGACCTTCAGAATTTTGGCCATTTTTGGGGGTGCACAAAAGTGTTCGTAATCAACCTCGGATTGTACTTTTCATCATCTAGGGGCACCGTAGGGACCGAAAAAAGTGGTTTCGCATGATAGTCCACCTCGACCCATGTCGACCCTTGCGCGACCCCGACCTTCAGGATTTTGCTCTACGGAAGGGGGTGCACAAAAGTGTTCGTAATCAACCTCGGATTGTACTTTTCATCATCTAGGGGCACCGTAGGGACCGAAAAAAGTGGTTTCGCATGATAGTCCACCTCGACCCATGTCGACCCTTGCGCGACCCCGACCTTCAGGATTTTGCTCTACGGAAGGGGGTCTACTTGTGCGCAACCCCGACCTTCAGGATTTTGCTCTACGGAAGGGGGTGCACAAAAGTGTTCGTAATCAACCTCGGATTGTACTTTTCATCATCTAGGGGCACCGTAGGGACCGAAAAAAGTGGTTTCGCATGATAGTCCACCTCGACCCATGTCGACCCTTGCGCGACCCCGACCTTCAGGATTTTGCTCTACGGAAGGGGGTGCACAAAAGTGTTCGTAATCAACCTCGGATTGTACTTTTCATCATCTAGGGGCACCGTAGGGACCGAAAAAAGTGGTTTCGCATGATAGTCCACCTCGACCCATGTCGACCCTTGCGCGACCCCGACCTTCAGGATTTTGCTCTACGGAAGGGGGTGCACAAAAGTGTTCGTAATCAACCTCGGATTGTACTTTTCATCATCTAGGGGCACCGTAGGGACCGAAAAAAGTGGTTTCGCATGATAGTCCACCTCGACCCATGTCGACCCTTGCGCGACCCCGACCTTCAGGATTTTGCTCTACGGAAGGGGGTGCACAAAAGTGTTCGTAATCAACCTCGGATTGTACTTTTCATCATCTAGGGGCACCGTAGGGACCGAAAAAAGTGGTTTCGCATGATAGTCCACCTCGACCCATGTCGACCCTTGCGCGACCCCGACCTTCAGGATTTTGCTCTACGGAAGGGGGTGCACAAAAGTGTTCGTAATCAACCTCGGATTGTACTTTTCATCATCTAGGGGCACCGTAGGGACCGAAAAAAGTGGTTTCGCATGATAGTCCACCTCGACCCATGTCGACCCTTGCGCGACCCCGACCTTCAGGATTTTGCTCTACGGAAGGGGGTGCACACTTGTGCGACCCCGACCTTCAGGATTTTGCTCTACGGAAGGGGGTGCACAAAAGTGTTCGTAATCAACCTCGGATTGTACTTTTCATCATCTAGGGGCACCGTAGGGACCGAAAAAAGTGGTTTCGCATGATAGTCCACCTCGACCCATGTCGACCCTTGCGCGACCCCGACCTTCAGGATTTTGCTCTACGGAAGGGGGTCTACTTGTGCGCAACCCCGACCTTCAGGATTTTGCTCTACGGAAGGGGGTGCACAAAAGTGTTCGTAATCAACCTCGGATTGTACTTTTCATCATCTAGGGGCACCGTAGGGACCGAAAAAAGTGGTTTCGCATGATAGTCCACCTCGACCCATGTCGACCCTTGCGCGACCCCGACCTTCAGGATTTTGCTCTACGGAAGGGGGTGCACACTTGTGCGACCCCGACCTTCAGGATTTTGCTCTACGGAAGGGGGTGCACAAAAGTGTTCGTAATCAACCTCGGATTGTACTTTTCATCATCTAGGGGCACCGTAGGGACCGAAAAAAGTGGTTTCGCATGATAGTCCACCTCGACCCATGTCGACCCTTGCGCGACCCCGACCTTCAGGATTTTGCTCTACGGAAGGGGGTGCACAAAAGTGTTCGTAATCAACCTCGGATTGTACTTTTCATCATCTAGGGGCACCGTAGGGACCGAAAAAAGTGGTTTCGCATGATAGTCCACCTCGACCCATGTCGACCCTTGCGCGACCCCGACCTTCAGGATTTTGCTCTACGGAAGGGGGTGCACACTTGTGCGACCCCGACCTTCAGGATTTTGCTCTACGGAAGGGGGTGCACAAAAGTGTTCGTAATTAACCTCGGATTGTACTTTTCATCATCTAGGGGCACCGTAGGGACCGAAAAAAGTGGTTTCGCATGATAGTCCACCTCGACCCATGTCGACCCTTGCGCGACCCCGACCTTCAGGATTTTGCTCTACGGAAGGGGGTGCACACTTGTGCGACCCCGACCTTCAGGATTTTGCTCTACGGAAGGGGGTGCACAAAAGTGTTCGTAATCAACCTCGGATTGTACTTTTCATCATCTAGGGGCACCGTAGGGACCGAAAAAAGTGGTTTCGCATGATAGTCCACCTCGACCCATGTCGACCCTTGCGCGACCCCGACCTTCAGGATTTTGCTCTACGGAAGGGGGTGCACAAAAGTGTTCGTAATCAACCTCGGATTGTACTTTTCATCATCTAGGGGCACCGTAGGGACCGAAAAAAGTGGTTTCGCATGATAGTCCACCTCGACCCATGTCGACCCTTGCGCGACCCCGACCTTCAGGATTTTGCTCTACGGAAGGGGTCCTCTCTGTACAAGGTTTAGGGGTACATTTTCACCCAAAAACCACTATCGCTCAACCGAAACAACTCCTCGACATGTGTCTTCTCTGTGAATTTGGCCCCGATCTGACGAGAAGTTTTCGAGATATGCCCCTCTGAAGGTACATATTGGGACTTAGCCGATTTTCACCCATTGCGGTGTCTATGGGGTGTTGGGAATCGCTCTACCGACCAGCCGGTTGGAGATATCGTTTCCCGGTCTTCGGCGCGTTTGCTCAACTCCGTAATGCCTACTTTTCGTCCATACATACAACACCTCGCAGAGTTCTCCTTCTGCCAGATATAGCGCGTGCCCCTTTGTTCGTGCACCGTTTTGGCCCGTTTTTCGCACATCGCTTCGAAACCATGCGTCCGACGCTTTTGCGTCCCAAGTAGTGATGTTAGAACACCACCGTGGCTAACTTTCGTCCATATACGCCAACTCCGTGCAATGTCTCCATCACCCTGTTTTTGGGTGAAAACCCATTTCTGGGACTTAGCCGATTTTCACCCATTGCGGTTTCTATGGGGTGTTGAGAATCACTCTACCGACCAGCCGGTTGGAGATATCGAGTTGCGGTCTTCGGCGCGTTTGCTCAACTCCGTAATGCCTACTTTTCGTCCATACACACAACACCTCGCAGAGTTCTCCTTCTGCCAGATATAGCGCGTGCCCCTTTGTTCGTGCACCATTTTGGCCCGTTTTTCGCACATCGCTTCGAAACCATGCGTGCGACGGTTTTGCGTCCCAAGTACCGATGTTAAAACACCTCCGTGGCTAACTTTCGTTCATATACGCCAAACTTCTCAGACACCTCCATCCGAGAGTATTTCGTGTTTTCCCATATATTGCATACTGCCAGGGGTTTTCTTCCATACAACTTTCAATGTTCTGTAAAACACCCGCGCATCGTCCGATTGGACTGAAACTGCTCCGGCGCGCTCTCTGCCGTGCTACAACTCTGCGCAAACCATCAAAACCTCGATGCCTGCGTGCGCACCTAGCCATCTGAACTCCGTACACTCTGGCTTAACAGGCCTCTTAGCCCGTTACAACATGGCTAACCCACTGGTAACCGGTAACCGTCACTCGTCCAATGTGGTCCATCACCCGTGCAAGCTGTTTCGCGTGCTTGCGCTTGCTCCGTGAGCAATCC